>NC_085859.1:2005796-2018296 GCF_034702125.1 Engraulis encrasicolus | reverse complement strand
GCTGAAGGAAGAGCTCTTATTGGGCCCCATGCTGAAGGACTTCCTCATGAAGGGCAGCAGCGGCGCCTGGTAGATGCGCGAGGCGATCTTATTGGCCCGCGAGGCCGGAGAACGCTCCCTGCTCATTGGCTCTTTCCTCGTCCTCATCGTCGACTCCTCCTCCTCCTCCTCCTCCTCCCCGTCGTCGTCCCTGGCTGGCCCCGCCTCCTGCAGGGGCAGGTGTTCCGAAGGGGCGGGGTCTCGGGAGGCGATGGCGGCGACGGATCGCGCGGCGCTGACGAGGGACTGGGCCAGTCCGGAACCGGAACCGGAACCGCTCCGCTGGGCCTGGTGGCGAGCCGGACTCAGAGACTTGAGAGGGGACAGCAGAGGCAGCGTGCTGGAGGACCGGGACTCAGGCGGCCCGACCCGACCCAACCCGGCAGCAGGCAGCTGGAAGAGGGAGTCCCTGGAGGGGGAGTGTCTGGAGGGGTCATGCCTGGATTGGTCGTCCCTGAACGCAGTGTCTCTGGACTGGGTGTCCCTGTGGTGGGTTCCCCTGGATCCCAGTTCCTCTGGAGAGCTTGATTTGCCGGTGTTGATGACAGGAGCCCCGCGGCCTCCTTCTCTGTCGAGCTCCGAGGGCGGGGAGCTGGCTTCCTGCGTGTGTGTGTGTGTGTGTGGCGGGGAGCCGGCGTCCAGCGTGTGTGTCTCCCAGTTCCTGGGCACCACGTCAGGTTCTCCCGTCAGCAGAGACGAGCCGTCGTGATCATCATCATCATCACCATCTTCATCGTCCTCGCCAGAACGTGAGGCGGCACTGCCCTGCCCTACAGGAGATTACAGTAAATTACAGTATTTTAGGATGGATTACAGTATAATACATTACAGAACGCAGGTGAGACGGTACGGGTGCCACAGGTGACACAGACACTGCCCTGCCAGATTACAGTAAATTACAGTAGATCAGGATAGATTACAGTATAATACAGTATAATACAGTCCACTTTCGAGAGGTTACGCGTGCCACAAGTGAGGCTGCTCTGACCTACATGAGATTACAGTAAATTACAGTAGATCAGGATAGATTACAGTATAATACAGTACAATACAGTCCACTTTTGAGACGGTACCCGTACCACAAGTGAGATTACAATAAATTACAGTAAATTACAGCTAGAGATGTCCGATATTGGCTTTTTTGCCAATATCCGATATGCCGATATTGTCCAACTCTCAATTTTCGATTCCGATATTGGCCGATACCGATGTCAATACATGTGGGTTATTTTTCCTCAAAACCAATTTTAGGTAACATTACACATATCCCGTTGTGGAACCAAATATGCTTAATTTTATTGTAACGTCCCACTAGATGCATTCTCAAATGCAACAAAGCTTTCCAAATATTAACATTGTCTGTGCAAAATAGAAAAATAATTAAGGAGAAAAGTGTACAGTAATTCAAGCATTATATTGATCGATATTTCATTTTTATGTATTATCGGGCCAATAATATTGGTGGGCCGATTAGACGCACATAAAATCTTTGTTTGGAAGGTTTTCAGGTACTCCAGATGTGTGTGTGTGTGTGTGTGTGTGTGTGTGTGTGTGTGTGTGTGTGTGTGTGTGTGTACCTTGTGGGTCGTTGTCTACGCTCATCTCTAATGAAGCCCGGCATGCTGAGGTATATCAGGTGTGTGTGTGTGTGTGTGTGTGTGTGTGTATGTACCTTGTGGGTCGTTGTCTACGCTCATCTCTATGAAGCCCGGCATGCTGAGGTATATCAGGTGTGTGTGTGTGTGTGTGTGTGTGTGTGTGTGTGTGTGTGTGTGTGTGTGTGTGTGTGTGTGTGTGTGTGTGTGTGTATGTGTGTGTGTGTGTGTGTGTGTACCTTGTGGGTCGTCGTCTACGCTCATCTCGATAAAGCCCGGCATGCTGAGGTATTCCAAGATGGCGCTGGTCTGCACGGGTGACATGCGAGCAGGGGGCGGAGCCAAACGAGCCTTCAGCGACTCCGACATGCGTGAGGAGAAGATGGAGGCGTCGCTCTGGTCCTCTGGCTCGTCCAATAGGAGCGGAGACGCTCGGCAGGAGGGGGTCTCGAACTGCGCCTGCTCGCTGCGGCGGGAACGCGCCCTCAACGCCTCCCGATCGGGGTCCGGCAGGGCGGACGCACTCAGATGCTCCTCGACGCTCAGGACGCCACGCGGAGACGGCTTAGACTGGACCTACAAGGACACGAGGGGGCAAGGTCATTAGACACGAGGGGCCAAGGTCATTAGACTGCATCTACATAAGGGGCCAAGGTCATTAGACACTAGGGGCCAAGGTCATTAGTCTGCATCTACATGAGGGGTCAAGGTCATTAGACACGAGGGGCCAAGGTCATTAGACACGAGGGGCAAAGGTCATTAGACTGCATCTACACGAGGGGGCAAGGTCATTAGACACGAGGGGGCAAGGTCATTAGACTGGATCTACACGAGGGGTCAAGGTCATTAGACACGAGGGGGCAAGGTCATTAGACTGGATCTACACGAGGGGCCAAGGTCATTAGACACTAGGGGCCAAGGTCATTAGACTGCATCTACATGAGGGGTCAAGGTCATTAGACACGAGGGGCCAAGGTCATTAGACACGAGGGGCAAAGGTCATTAGACTGCATCTACACGAGGGGGCAAGGTCATTAGACACTAGGGGCCAAGGTCATTAGACTGCATCTACATGAGGGGTCAAGGTCATTAGACACGAGGGGCCAAGGTCATTAGACACGAGGGGCCAAGGTCATTAGACTGCATCTACATGAGGGGCCAAGGTCATTAGACACGAGGGGCCAAGGTCATTAGACTGCATCTACATGAGGGGCCAAGGTCATTAGACACTAGGGGCCAAGGTCATTAGACTGCATCTACATGAGGGGTCAAGGTCATTAGACACGAGGGGGCAAGGTCATTAGACACGAGGGGGCAAGGTCATTAGACTGGATCTACACGAGGGGCCAAGGTCATTAGACACGAGGGGGCAAGGTCATTAGACTGTATCTACGAGGACACGAGGGGGCAAGGTCATTTGTCACTTACACAAGGACGCAAAAGAGTTCAGTCCTAGATGAGCTGATGATCTTAGCAGACTTTTTTGTGGCTTTTTCTGCCTTCATTTGATAGGACAGTTAAGAGAGAGACAGGAAACGAGTTGAAAGAGAGAGAGAGAGATGGGGAAGGGTCGGCAAAGGACCCGGGCTGGAATGTGTGTGTGAGGGGGAGCATGGTACGCACCTCCCGGCCCTGCTCCACTGTTGTGTGTGTGTGTGTGTGTGTGTGTGTGTGTGTGTGTGTGTAAGCATCGGCTCTGCTAGTGTGTGTGTGTGTGTGTAGTCCTCACCTCCTCCGCGGGCTGCTGCTGCTGCTGCTGCTGCCTCCTGTCTCTCCTCTGCTGGTCGTAGGGCAGCGTAGAGCATCCTGAAGCGCTGCGTCCGGGCCGCGTGCGTGCCGCATCTGGCCCGATGGCCACCGGAGGAGGAGGAGGAGATGTGGGGCGCCCGTGGAAGACGGAGAGGGGGGGTGAGGTGGGGCGGCCGTGGGGGGGTGGTGGGGTGGGGCGGCTGTGGGGGGGTGGTGACGTGGGGCGGCTGGGTGCCCCTCCCCCTCCCGGGCTCGGCGTGGTCGGACGAGGGCTGACGGAACGTTCGATGCGCTGCACGCGCTCAGACACCGACAGCAGCGAGGGGTCGCTACCACCTTGGGGGGGCGGGGCCATCTCACGCTCCCGCTGCTGCTGCTCCTGGTACCTGCTGACCTCTGACCTCTCGGGGGAGCGGCCCCGATCACGAGCACGAGCACGATCATGATCCGGGTCTCCTGGTCGTCGATCACGATCTGGGTCTCCTGGTCGCGGACTCCTGGCCCAGTTGAGGTCGGCAGGAGAGGGGGAGGGGGAGGGGGAGGAGGCGGGGAGCGAGCGGGAGGTGAGCTGGTCGGCAGGGGAGCGGGGGGAGTGTTCAGTGTAGGGGGAGACGGGCCGCAAGGCGTGGGGGGAGACCGGCCGCAAGGCGTGAGGGGAGACGGGCCGCAGGTGACGTTGTGACCCTCCGCTGTTCTCGAACTCTTCTTCCCCGAGACGTGGGCTGAAGGGCGAGAGGGGTCGCTGGTCACCAGGTCGCGGCGTTCTGAAGGGCGAGAGCGGCCGCAGGGCGTGGGGGGGCGTGTTCCCCTCGGACAGGCTCAGCACGGCGGGAGGAGGAGGAGGAGGTGGATGGTGAGGGGGTGGCACATGTGAGGTGGGGGAGCTGACCGGGCTGATGTCCCAGGGGATGTAGGCGTGGTGGTGGTGCGAGGAGGGGGGGTGGGGGTGCATCATCGCGCTCGTCCTGCCCCCCCCTCCTCCACCTCGCGTCTCAGCCGGCTGCTCCACGGGGCTACTGGTGCTCCCGAAGTAACACCCCCGACGGTAGTCTGCAGTCGCACGCGCTGCCAAGCTGGCCGGACGCTGCCGACGCAGGTTCACCTGAAGTGAAGGAAGGCAAAAGAAGGTAAAGGAAGGTGAGGTAAGATACGGTAAGGTGAGGTGAGGTGAGGTGAGGTGAGGTAAGGTAATGTACGGTGAGGTGAGGTAAGGTCAGGTAAGGTGAGGTGAGGTAAGGTAATGTACGGTAAGGTAAGGTGAGGTGAGGTAAGGTAAGGTAAAGGAAGGTATGGTACGGTAAGGTGAGGTAAGGTCAGGTGAGGTGAGGTGAGGTGAGGTACAGTACAGTAAGGTCAGGTGAGGTAAGGTCAGGTAAGGTACGGTGAGGTGAGGTGAGGTAAGGTAATGTACAGTAAAGTCAGGTAAGGTACGGTAAGGTAAAGTAAGGTCAGGTAAGGTAAGGTGAGGTACGGTAAGGTAAAGTAAGGTCAGGTAAGGTACGGTAAGGTGAGGTAAGGTACGGTAAGGTGAGGTAAGGTAAGGTGAGGTGAGGTAAGGTAAGGTCAAGTAAGGTAAAGTAAGGTCAGATAAGGTACGGTAAGGTAAAGTAAGGTCAGGTACGGTACGGTAAGGTAAAGTAAGGTCAGGTAATGTACGGTAAGGTACGGTGAGGTAAGGTAAGGTAAGGTGAGGTACGGTAAGGTACGGTGAGGTAAGGTGAGGTAAGGTACGGTAAGGTGAGGTAAGGTATGGTACGGTAAGGTACGGTCAGGTGAGGTGAGGTAAGGTGAGGTACGGTAAGGTACGGTAAGGTAAAGTAAGGTGAGCTAGCTTTATTGATACCCGAGGTAGGGCTGCATTTCTCGAAACCAAAGTTGCTTACTACAGTAGCTACTTTGTTGTTTTCAATGCATTTTCCCATTGGCAACTACCGAAGTTACAGGCTAGCAACTTCTCTTTTGAGAAATGCACCCTAGATTTGTTAGCAGGTAAAAAGTAGAAGCTTACAACAACAACACACAATACAATGATAGTGGCACAAGACAACGGGAGAACTATTGACAAACAAGTTCACCTAAAAGTAAGGTATGGAACAGGGCTTGACATTAACTTTTTCACCCACCGGCCTCTGTGGCTAGTGGTTTTCCCGAGTCACTAGCCATTCAGGTATTCCACTAGCCACCGATTTTATATCTTTTTCTTCTTCTTTTTTTATCATGATAGTATACGTCTAACCTCAGAAGATGAGGTGCTACAGCAAGATGAGTGTATAGCTTTCTACATGGAGGTATATCAAGCAAATAGAAACTGAGTTACTGAGCTTTTTCGTGAACTTAAATGCAAACAATTGATACAGAAGGGGCGAACAATAGAATATAGGCTATGATGCATATGTCACACCAAGGAATACGCTGCCAGCCAAATTGGCTAGTGACAATAAAAGCATTACTAGCCAGAGCCAAGTTTTACCAGCATTTGGGCGGTTGCTAACTTTATTGATATCCGATGGTAGATTTGTTAGCAGGTAAAAAGTAGAAGCTTACAACAACAACAAACAATGACAATGACAGAGACACAAGACAACAGGAGAATGACAGAACAACTATTGACAAACAAACAAACAGACAAGATGCTGAAGGCAGCACACGTACCTCCTGTGGCTTCCATACGGGGTCTCCTGGATCCTGCTGCAGGGGCGTGGGCGCGGGGGCGGGGCTGTGGATGCTGCTGCTACTCCGCATGGGGCTAACAGACTTAGCTCTGCGCCCGTCCTCCCAGCCCGCTAGCGGCCGCTCGCGCCCCCCCAGACGCCCCGAGGCGTAGCTCTCCAGCTCGCGCCCCCCCAGACGCCCCGAGGCGTAACTCTCCAGCTCCCTCTCCATCTCCTGTCTCTCCTGCGCCAGACGCAGACACTGGGTCAGGCTGTCTCTCTCTCGGCTGTCTCGCTCTCTCCTGCTCCTGTCTCTCTCTCGGCCCTCGCTCAGGCTCCGCCTCTCTCTGCCCGATTGGCTGACGCTCAGGCTGTCCGGCTCCAATAGGGTGATTCCCGTGCTGCTGGGGCTGAGCTGGCTGTCCATTGGCTGCTGCAGGGAGTGGGAGGTGCTACTGGGGCTGAGCAGGCTCTCCATTGGCTGGTATCCGGGTCGTCGCGAGAGCAGGTTGTCGTGGTAACCGAGGGGCTGGCAGCGGCGCAGGGAGTCGCGTACGCGTCTCTCGTTAGCGTTAGCGCCGTCGGAGCAGAAGGAGGCGCGCGGGTCGTCGTCGAGGAGAGCCTCCGAGGCCCCGCCCCCCCGCTCCCCGTCCAGACTCAGGCAGCCGCGTCCGGCCCGCGACAGGGACAGGTGCCGCGCCAGAGCCCGCACGCGACCTGGAGACTGCACCAGCTTCTGCAGGTTGGGAGACCCCTACAGGGGAGGAGGAGAATAGCACATGATGTACTTAACAATGAAATACTTAACAGTTTAAAAAAGTATGTTCTCAAAATATTTGAATGCAGAGAATTCACACCTAGGTGATAGGACTTCTGAACATTTCCAATAAAAAGTTGAAAATGGTGGATACACTGTTTTGCAATGAAACCCTTCATACACACATGGCACGAATGTCAAATTTGAGAGTTCCTGAAGGAGAGCAGTCGAGTAGCAAATGATTAACATATGTGAGTCTCATTATGATTCCAGTTAAGAACCACTGCCCCCTACAGGAGAGGAGTAGAGTAGCAAATGATTAACATATGTGAGTCTCATTATGATTCCAGTTAAGAACCACTGTAGTAATATGTGTAGGTCCCAATATGACTCCAGTTAAGGACCACTGCCCCCTACAGGAGAGGAGTAGAGTAGTAATATGTGTAGGTCCCGATATGACTCCAGTTAAGGACCACTGCCCCCTACAGGAGAGGAGTGGTGTGGGTCCCAATATGACTCCAGTTAAGAACCCCTGCCCTAATAAAGTAGAGAAGTTGAGTAGAAAATGATTACTTACATCAGTGTTTCTCAAAGTGGGGCGCAAGCCCCCCTGGGGGGGCGCAGAGGTATCACAGGGGGGGCATCTCATTTTGTTTTTTTTTTCCCCCAAGGAAATTATTTACTGTCTCTCCAATAAGCAATACATTTTAAGCCCTCACCACCAGCATTATATTAGAAATTGTCATGAATTGGAATAGCATAGGAAATGAACACACGTCCCTCTTTGTTTTATCTCACGTAAAATCAGTCTGCGCGAGTACTACCATTGCTTGGGTGGGGGGTGGTGCTCGGAAGCATCCAGACCCTCCGAAGTGATGAGAAAAGTTTGAGAACCACTGACTTACATTGAGTGTCAGAGGGGACCCCCTCTTCTCGCTGTCCGTGTCGAGCAGGCTGGGGGAGTCTCGGAACGACCCGGTCCCCGACCCCGAGCCCGCTCCGGACCCCGAGCCGGTTCTGGAGGCCGAGCGGCTGGGTTTCGCCGGGGAGGATTGTGGGCCGCGGACCTGCGAGGGGGAGGGCCCTGCGTCGGGGTCATAGGTCGCCACCTGGAAGTAGGACGACATGACAATATTAAAGCGTGAAATCGAGTAAAAGATCGTCTCGATCGAATCTGCCAAAGTGGAGAAATGACGTACAGATCATCTTGCAGTGAGGATGTTTATTATCAGTATCACATATTTTTTAATTTATTGTATTGTGAACGTAAAGAGGAATGTCCGCATGTCCACTGCTCCCATGTTGCTATTTTTTATTTTTAGGTGTCAAAAGTAAAAGTACATTTGTGGTGTAATCACAACACTTGCACATGATGATATGACATAGCTGTTACACCATTTACTCCAGTGTACCTAATGAGATAGATAGACTGTGTTGTTACTGAAAAACACTGAAAAACCAAAGAGGACCCACCACACACTAGATCAAACCAGTGCAGACCTAGCTGATCGTAAGACAAGTACACGGGTCTACTGGTTACTCAGACTTGTGTTGGAAGGAAACTGTTTTTCTTTTTTTTACTTTTACTTTTACTTTTGACACCTCTGCTACTGACTGACTTACTTTATTGTATTCCAATTATGTACTTCATGACAGTGTCATCAGTGTGTTTACATTTCATGAATTGCTAACTAGAAATAGCAAGTATATAAATGCCTGTTTTTGTTTTTTTTGTTGTTTCTATTTTTTCAATGGAAGATCGGAATAAAAAAATCGGAATCATTACTTTATGTAAAAACTGTGTGATATTTGATATTTTGTTGCCATGCCAACCACCCCTACCTGACATTGTTGCCATGACACCCACCCCTTCCTGACATTGTTGCCATGACACCCACCCCTACCTGACATTGTTGCCATGACACCCACCCCTACCTGACATTGTTGCCATGGCACCCACCCCTTCCTGACATTGTTGCCATGACACCCACCCCTACCTGGAAGCGTCCGTCCGGTCCGCGTGCGATGGCCTCCAGAGCGGCCCGATGTGGCGACGGCGCCCCCCCCAGGTGCGTCTCGAAACAGGTGTAGCGCGGCGGCGGGGAGGAGCTAGAGGCAGACAGCAGCTGCCGACGCGCGTCGTCTCGGTAACCTCCTGAGCTGTTGCCATGGTGATGATGATGATGATGGCCGTCGTGAGGGCCTCGGAAAGAGGCGGAGCGATCGGAGGAGGAGGAGGAGCCGGGGAAGAGTGAGAGGGGGGGGCACAGCTTCAACTTCAACACACTGTCAGGGCTGTCGGTCGGGGAGCCAGGACTGGGGGGGGGGAGAGAGAGGGGGGGGGGGGGGGGGCAGAGAGGCAACAGAAGAAGATTAGAATATACATGAGCAAGAGTCTTTTACTGCAATAGGCCGCAGGACAGTGACACCTACGTAGAAGAGAACGCTGTATACATTTACACAGCAGGAGGGGGAGAGCTACGTACTAGACAACACTGTATACATTCATACAGCAGGAGGGGGAGAGCTACGTACTAGACAACACTGTATACATTTACACAGCAGGAGGGGGAGAGCTACGTACTAGACAACACTGTATACATGTATATAGGACATTTATACTGCAGAACGGGCAGACTAGAAACGCTGTAGATGACTCAGGAGAGTTACTCAGGAGATAATAATAAGTATAGTATAGCCTACTATAGCGTGATATATATACTGTATTCTACTTACTCAGGAGAAGGGCTCTGTACTATGCTACGAATGATAATAACAATAGAGTTGTGATATTTATTAATTCTTATTATTCAAATATAGATTTCTACTTACTCTGGGGAGGGGCTCTTCCTCAGGGCTGCAGTCAGGTCTGAAAGGGTTAAATAGAACAGCAGGTCAGTCTGGAGTTACACTGTAATACACTGTAGAGGTCACTATGGAGTTACACTGTAATACACTGTAGAGGTCACTATGGAGTTACACTGTAATACACTGTAGAGGTCACTCTGGAGTTACACTGTAATACACTGTAGAGGTCACTCTGGAGTTACACTGTAATACACTGTAGAGGTCACTCTGGAGTTACACTGTAATACACTGTAGAGGTCACTATGGAGTTACACTGTAATACACTGTAGAGGTCACTCTGGAGTTACACTGTAATACACTGTAGAGGTCACTATGGAGTTACACTGTAATACACTGTAGAGGTCACTCTGGAGTTACACTGTAATACACTGTAGAGGTCACTATGGAGTTACACTGTAATACACTGTAGAGGTCACTATGGAGTTACACTGTAATACACTGTAGAGGTCACTCTGGAGTTACACTGTAATACACTGTAGAGGTCACTATGGAGTTACACTGTAATACACTGTACAGGTCACTCTGGAGTTACACTGTAATACACTGTAGAGGTCACTCTGGAGTAGTTAATACACTGTAGAGGTCACTCTGGAGTAGTTAATACACTGTACAGGTCACTCTGGAGTAGTTAATACACTGACTGCATAATATAGAGACTACTGTGCACATTGCAGTCACATATATACTACTAGACTCCACATAGACTACACACTGCATTTATAACATAAGTGTGAGTGTGTGTGTGTGTGTGTATGTGAGTGTGTGTGTGTGTGTGTGTGTGTGTGTATGTGAGTGTGTGTGTGTGTGTGTGTGTGTGTGTATGTGAGTGTGTGTGAGTGTGTGTGTGTGTATGTGAGTGTGTGTGTGTGTGTGTGTGTGTGTGTGTGTGTGTGTGTGTGTGTGTGTGTGTGTGTGTGTGTGTGTGTGTATGTGTGTAACCTACCGTCTCGTCTGTGTCGTCTCTTGCGAGCGCGGCGTCGTGTCATCAGGCAGACGGTGACGAATGACATCACCACGCCAGCCAATAGGAAACAGGCGCCAGCGATGACGCCAGCCAATAGCGGCTCGGGAAGCAGAGCCAGCACGCTGGAGCGCTCCGGGTACATATCCATACCTACACACACACACACACACACACACACACACACACACACACACACACACACACACACACACACACGTACACACGTACACACGTACACACGCGCACACACACACACACATACACACAAACACGCACACACAGGCCCACACACACCCACACACACACACACACACACACACACACACACACAGGCAAGGCACATGCAAGCACATCCACAAAAATGTCCGCACGCACACACACACACACACACAGGCAAGGCACATGCAAGCACATCCACAAAAATGTCCGCACGCACACACACACACACACACGCGCACACACACACACACACACACACACACACACACACACACACACACAACAGAGAGCTTATTACCACAGAATAATGTGATATTATACCCCAAAATAATGTATGAGTAAGAAATCAGCAATAGGGTTGAATTAAAGCATCTCCAAGTGTGGTAAGTCATGACATTACGACACACACGAGGCCCTTAGTGACAGTATGGGGCTGGCAGCCCGGGAGACTATTGTCATGGTGATGGCACAGCATTGTCATGGCAACAGCATGATGCCCTCTGAGCTGCTAGCATTAGCATGCCACCTGCTGGGCTAGTGTTAGCATTTCGCTACTCAGTTAACGCCTTCTCTCCTTGTAGAGCCTCTTTGCTATAGACAGGTCATCAGCTGGGAAAATTAGGCCTTTCGTCCTACCGCACTTTTCTCTGTGGATTACTGACCAGAAGCCCTATCGGAAGAAATGAAATCATGGGGCCACGTCAATTTTTGCTCAGAATTCAATATGGCCGCCATTTTCCAAAATGACTTGTTTTCATGCATTATTACATTGTAATATAAGGTGATATTCATGAACGATGAACTACTTTCAGCACTATTCTGTCCTATTTCCTTGCATACATGTTTACAAAGGTTTACTAAACTAAGTGCGGTAGGACGAAAGGCCTAATTTTCCCAGCTGATGACCTGTCTACTACTACTGTAGAAGCGTGTTGTGGTTACCAAAATGCTAATGCTAAAGTCTGCTGCTTAGTAATATCATAGCGATGCTGATATACTGCTCAGCATTTCCAGCAAGTAGAGTTGAATCGTTGCCAATGCTATGCGCAGAATGATTAGGAAGTGAAAGGATTTAGTAGCGCTAATATCAGCGCATATCTGATGCAGTGTTGTACTGTGACTCATCGGAACACTGGTCTGCATTGAAGCTGTCTGATTGGTTAATTAGACACTGACCTGCGGCGGAGATATCTGATTGGTTGATTAGATACTGACCTGAGGTGGAGATGTTCAGTGATTCGCTGGGTGGGCTGTCAATCAGGCCTCTACGAGCCAGCATCCTCACGTCATACAGACAGTCCTAGAGGGAGAGAGAGAGAGAGAGAGAGAGAGAGAGAGAGAGAGAGAGAGAGAGAGAGAGAGAGAGAGAGAGAGAGAGAGAAGGATAGAGAGAGAGAGAGAGAGAGAAGGATAGAGAGAGAGAGAGAGAAGGATAGGGAGAGAGAGAGAGAGAGAGAGAGAGAGGGAGAGAGAGAGAGGGAGAGAGGTTAGGGTAAGCCAGTGTGTGTGTGTGTGTGTGTGTGTGTGTGTGTGTGTGTGTGTGTGTACCTTCTGTATTCCTCTGATGACCATGCCGTTGGTATTGGGGTGTATGCTGCTGTGTGTGTGTGTGTGTGTGTGTGTGTGTGTGTGTGTGTGTGTGTACCTTCTGTATTCCT
>NC_085859.1:1980796-1983296 GCF_034702125.1 Engraulis encrasicolus | reverse complement strand
ATATGCCTCTGGACCAATCAGTGACCAGTTGAACATAGCTCTGAACCAATCAGTGATCAGGTAGAGGAACTCTGAGGCACTCAAGGTTATAGTTTTTATTACTAGGGCTACTCAAGGTTACAATTTCTATTTTTAATTTTTATTTTGCTGTAGAATTACTGTAGAATCTACCTGGCCCAAGTTTGAGAGCCCTAAAGGACAACAGGTGAAGCTCCTACACTGATGAGCACTGCCGGTGCCCAACGGGTTCCGCCTGCCCGATCCGTTCCCATTGCACACTGCACATGCGCAGTATGACGTATACGGAAGAGAAATTGCCTGATCTGTTTCGTTATTTTTTTTACTTTGTCATTTTAAGCGTTTATTTTGCAGGAGGAAGTTTGCGTTTTAAACTGTCTGTTTTATAATAATACAGAACAGTAACAGAAACGCTAAATAAGATCACCAACTGGTCAGCTAACCAACAAACTATTCAGAGCACAATATCACCTTATTTAAAGCGACAAACGGCATTTGATGTAAAACAACGATATAAAGTAAAGGTATAATATAAATATATAACATCTCCCTTTGTGCTAATGTTCTGGCGGCTGCAAAATAAACATTTAAAACGTGAAAGTCATCAGGGAATGGATCGGTCAGGCGGAACGCGTTGGGCACCTACAAGCACGAAGGGAAACAGGTGAAGAGCCTGGAGCACTTCCATTTCCTGCTTGTGTTCAGCCAGTGACCAGTTGGACACGCCTCCCGGCCAATCATTAGCAGGCTTCACATAGAACAGATGGACATGTGCCCCGGCCAATCATTAACAGGCTTTATGCAGATCGGCATACCTCTAAGCCAATCATTAACTACCTTTGGTCAAAAAATCACAGTCGCTGGTAACTACTTAAGAATGTGCTGTTCTAGCTGACGGGCTGTCAAAACTGAAAGGTGTGTGTGCAAATCTCTCTTCCTCTCCTCCCCTCTCCTCTCCTCTCCACTCCTCTCCTCTCCTCTCCTCTCTCACCTCCTCTCCTTTCCATTCTCACCTCCTCTCCTCTCTCTCTCTTCCTCTCCTCTCTCATTTCCTCTCCTCTCCCTCTCCTCTTCTTCTCCTCCTCTCCTCTCCTCTCCTCCCCTCTCCTCTCCTCTCCACTCCTCCCCTCCCCTCTCTTCTTCTCTCCTCCCCTCTCCTCTACTATCTTCTTGATTTCCTCTCTCCTTTCCTCTCTTCTTCTCTTCTCTCCTCTCATTTCCTCTCCTCTCCTCTCTTCTCATCTCCTCTCCTTTCACCTCCTCTCCTCTCCTCTCTTCTCCTCTCCTCTCCTCTCTTCTCCCTCCCCTCCTCCTCCTCATCTCCTCCCCCTCTCCTCTCCCCTCTCCTCTCCTCTCCCCTCCTCTCCTCTCCTCTTCTCTCCATCCATCCCTCCCTCCTCTCCTCTTCTCTCCATCCCCCTCCTCTCCTCTCCTCTCCTCTCTCTTCCTCTCCTCTCCTCCCCTCACCTCTCCTCTCCTCTCCCCTCCACTCCTCTTCTCCTCTCCTCTCCTCTCCTCTCATCTCTTCTCTCACCTCCTATCCTCTCCTCTCCTCTCCTCCTCCCCTCTCCTATCCTCCTTCCTCATTTCCTCTCCTCTCCTCTCCTCTCCTCTCCTCTCATCTCCTCTCCTCTCCTCTCCTATCTTATCTTCTCCTCTCTTCCTCTCCTCTCCTCTCCTCTCCTCTCCTCTCCTCTCCTCTCCTCTCCTCTCCTTTCCTCTCCTCTCCTCTCTTCTCTCTCCTTTCCTCTCCTTCTGTCCATTCTACCCTCTGACCTCTGCCAGCAGGTCTCGGTCTAAATGACCTTAACTCCTGATCCTTTAAAGGTCTTTCCTCTATTAAGCACCTTCAGCCTACGGAAACCTCTTCAGCCCATTAACCTCCTGTAATCTACTGATGCTCGCTGACCACACCGGGTGAGTGTGTGTGTGTGTAATCTACTGATGCTCGCTGACCACACCGGATGTGTGTGTGTGTGTAATCTACTGAGGCTCGCTGACCACACCGGGTGAGTGTGTGTGTGTGTAATCTACTGAGGCTCGCTGACCACACCGGGTGAGTGTGTGTGTGTGTGTGTGTAATCTACTGATGCCCGCGCTGACCACACCGTGTGTGTGTGTGTGTGTGTGTGTGTGTGTGTGTGTGTGTGTGTGTGTGTGTGTGTGTGTGTGTGTGTGTGTGTGATCCACTGATGCTTCAATCCTGACCTTTCACTTATTAAATACCTCTCAGAACCATGAGCTAAAAGACACAGACGGTGTGTGTGTGTGTGTCTGTCTGTCTGTGTGTGTGTGTGTGTGTATGTGAGTGTGTGTGAGTGTTTTCAAACATTTTTGAGAACCATTAATGCATTATGTATTAGTCCTCAACCTTTTTTGAACAAGTGCCCCCTTGACCTCATCATAAGCCTTCCAATGCCCCCTTGACCTCATCATAAGCCTCCCAACGCCCCCTTGACCTCATCATAAGCCTCCCAATGCC
>NC_085859.1:1968296-1970796 GCF_034702125.1 Engraulis encrasicolus | reverse complement strand
CAAGGCACCTAAATGGCCGTACACACACATCGCTGCTATGGTAACACTTTATAATAATGTTCCTTAGTAAAGACTCAGTAAACAATTAACTTATGATGAATAAAACATTAACAAATATCTTTATTATTAACTAGGTTTTATTAATGCTTTATAAAATATCTACAAATGATATATGCAAGATTTTACACACCTTATAACAGAGTATTTTATTCATTTACAAGCAACTTGTAAATGTTTGATAAATATAAAATATTAACATAGCATTTCCTAGTCATTTACAAGCATTTATTTACATTTCCTAGTCATTTACAAACGTTTGTTAATGTTTTGTTCATTAATAGTTAATTATTTATTAAGTCTTTATAATGCTTTTTTGCATCCATTATTCTAAAGTGTTACCACTGCTATTTACTAGCTGCTCGCTTGCTCCCCTACTCGCCTCTTTTTCATGGAACGTTCGCTGAAAGTTCCCGCGGCTTTAACTGCCAATGAACAAGCGAGAAGTACCACCAGAATTCCTGTGAAGTCTCGGCTTCCAATGGGTTACCTCACTCCTCCATACTCGCCGTCTCGCTTTCGAACAAGATGAAATATTTTTTCAACTTTCTGGATCCCCCCGCCCCAAGCCCGCCCACAGATCGCATCGCTTTAACAGGGCACTTCTTGACATCTTACGATAGTCCTCTTACTACTTCGCCACCACTCGGCCTGCTAGCTTCGCTGCCTGGAACACATTGACATTCTATTGAGTTCATTTTCATAACAGCATGTGGCGCCTTTTCCATTTCGCGTGAGCGGGAGTAACTATCAGCGAGCGACGTGTATGTTCGGGCGTTCGGCGGGCGGCGGTTCGGGTTCGGCTGTGTTCGCTCTTTCGGCGGGGTGTTCGCGGCTTCCGGCCCTAAAAACCCTCTAACTAAAAACCCTCTAGAGTAAAGAGCCTTCTTACTAATCTAAAGTAAGATAAAAGTAAATTAGCCAAATAAAAAGAAAAAAAAAGCTACCTAGAGTATATTAAGAATAATCTAGGGCTATAACCCTCTAAGTCTAAGCCTCCTAGAGTATACGAAGCACTAAATCTAAAAGCTCTAAGAAAAAATAACCCCCCCTCTAAATAATAAAAAAAAAAACAAACAAAAACAAAAAAAAATCACCAAACAAACCTTATAAAATAACCCTCCCCTCCCTAAGAATACTAAGTCTAAAGCGCTAGAATATCTAACCCCCCTACCCACCCTCTCTACTCTACCCTCTACACTAAAACCCTCTAAACCCCAAAACCCTCTAGCGCTCCTGGGGTTGCTGTAACCAATAACCCCCCTGTAACCAAGGCCAAACCCTAAAAAACCCCATACCCCACAACTGCTGCCTGGGGACTGTGTAACCAATTTTTTTTTTTTTTTTTTTTTTTTTTTTACCACCCTGTCACCACGGCCACCTAACCGGCCCTTGACAACCCAAACTGAACACTGGCTCCAGGACCTGTAACCAATACCCTGTACCCAAGCCCCCCAACCTAAAACAACCCCACCCTGCTCCATTTCCAGGGACTTCGTAGCCAATACCCGTGCCTTAGCAATGGCATCCTAACCCCACAAGAGCACACTGCCCCCGGGGACTGTAACCAGATACCCTTGTACACCGCCCGAACCCCGGCACCTAAGACCAAACTCACCACACACCATAACCAACTGGCTTTCCAGGACAACTGTAAGTACCCAGTAATACCCGTTACCAAGGCATCTAACCCCACCCAACTCGATCCTCCAGTGGACTGTAACACCACACACACCTCGGTTACCACAAGGCACCACTAACCCCACACTGGCTACCAGGGACTTTAAAGCCGAAACCCAACCCCTGTCCCAAGGGCCACCTAAACCCCCACGCCCCAACAACTGGAACTGCTCCAGGGACTGTAGCCAATTACCCTGTAACCAAAGTGGCACCTAAACCCGCCACATCCCCCACAACTGTTTTGCACTTTTTTCCAGTGACATGTAGTCCAATAAACCCTGTACCCATAGGCACTAACCCCCGAAAAGAACTGGACAACTCTAAACAACAGCACAACTTGACTAAACTTACGGAGACACTGCTACCAGGTCACTGTAACCAATACCCCTTGTAAAACCAAGGCACCTAACCCCCCCACCCCAACTGCTTCCAGGGACTTGTTTAACCCACTAACCGTCTGTACCAAGGGCAACATCCTAAAAACCCCCCTATAGCGGGTTGGGTCTCCTCTGACCTGTGGGGGTGTAACCAGAATTAACCCCCCCCCCCACCTGCGCCCCTTTTGTTTTACCTACAAAGGGAGACAAGCCTCCTACCATAAAACCCTACCCTAGGGACATGATAAGCCGCGGCGTCACTACTCTCCAGATACCTGAAATGACTCAACTGGGGGTGTTGTAAGACACATAAAAACCGGCTGTACCATAACAAGGCAAAACCGAACCCCAACTGGCTGAAGTGTCTCCAAGGGACTAGCTAAAAA
>NC_085859.1:1920796-1925796 GCF_034702125.1 Engraulis encrasicolus | reverse complement strand
TCGGCACAGAGGAAAAAAGTAAGAAATCCTTTGTTTTTAATGGATAACACCTACACGTTTCAACTGCATACCAGTCTTCATCAGGACAAAATTAAGACTGGTATGCAGTTGAAACGCGTAGTAGGCGTTATCCGGGATTTCTAACTTTTTTCACTAAGATCAGTGTGCCTCGGATCAATAACCCAGTGCAGAGCCAGAGCCTATGTTATAATATTACTGTCACCAAAATTGTAATGACTATGTCTTAATCTGTTAATAATAATCATCTGTTGATAAGGCTGTCTGTACTGTCATAGCAATGCTGTTATGATGTATTGTAGTTGAGTGTTTTCCAGCAAATAGTGAATAATAGGCCCCCCAGCGCCCCCATCTGCAGTGAGAGGATAACGCCTAGCACCCACTGGTCTGGGTTAACTGCCAGTAAGAGGGTAAGACTACCACCTTCAACAAGGAGCCTGCTGTTTGGGCCTTCACGTTCTGGAGACAGTCACTAGCTAAGTACTGAACTCTTATGTCCTTTCTGAAGGCACCTGATTTTTTTTCTCTCAAACAGATTACAGAGCGAGCTGCAGATATTTTTACTCTAGTTTGCTACTGAAAGGTCTGTACAATGACACCTGTGTGTGTGTGTGTGTGTATGACAGGTCTTGACAATGGCAATGGTGTGTGTGCGCGTGTGACAGGTCTTGACATTGACACCTGCCATCAGGTCACATGTGGGTAAAACATGTCTGCAGCAGGTGATAATGGCCAGTGTTATTTTAAGGTGAAGTTTCCGTGTTATTCTATTCTAATGTGAGCCAAGGCAGTAGTCTGCAGGGGTGATGGTGAAAACAAATCCTGAGCCTGAACTTTTCCCCCTGCTCTAACGACGACGACAAGATACTGCATAGTGACGTAACGTAGGCCTATTTTGACAAATGATTCAAACATTTAATAGGCTGTGTATGACCATTATTCAAGCCTGATAGTGGAAAACCCTGAACCTGTAACACTTTCTGAGATAAGAATAACCTAATGGCTAATTATTATCAATGTTTTTATTTTTGCAAACTCTGTCAAGCCTGAAATCAGGCATGGAGCCTGAATACTATCAGCCCTGAGTCTGTATTCTGTTGTTTGATAGAGAAGCTCCCACCTTTTAAAAACACTCCCACCCACACGACCAGTCGGCCTCATAGTGAGAGGTTCCCACCTTTAAAAATCACAAACACACAAACACGAGTCTCATGCTGTTAGAGGCTCCCACCTTTTAAATGACAAACCCCTAAAATCACAACACACATACACACAGGCGCACATCCCCCCCCCCCACACACACACACACACACACACAGACACAGTCACACACACACGATGCTGATATTTCCAGTGTTTCACAGTTTTATTGTTTGTTCAGGAGCCTGTACAGGAAACATTATGACACTGCCCTGCAATCACACACACACACACACACACACACAGTTTGCACATCTCACTACTTTACTACGTTATTGTACAAGCCCTCTCATATGTGTCCTGTCATACACTACAGTACACTACTGTACACGGCTGTCTGTTTATCTTTAGTGTCTACTGCTGTTCAGTGTACTCATATGCTGTAGATTATTCTAGAATGAAGATTCAAACAACTCCACACACTCTGCTGTTGAGTCATCTCGTATGCAAACTTTACGTACTGTATTCCAGTGTGCGTACATTCTAGAATGACTCCAGTGTATGTATATTCTAGAATGTCTGTGTATTCCAGTGTGCGAATTCTAGAATGAGTGTGTATTCCAGTGTAAATATTCTAGAACGACTGTGTATTCCAGTGTCCGTATTCTAGAATGTCTGTGTATTCCAGTGTCCATATATTCTAGAATGTCTCCAGTGTCTGTATTCTAGAATGACTGTGTGTTCCAGTGTCCGTATTCTAGAATGTCTGTGTACAGTGGTGCTCATATGTTTACATACCCCAGCAGAATATGCGCGTTCTCTGCGATTTCTCACAAAATATGAAAGATTACACAAAACCTTTTTTTTCACTCATTGCTAGTGACTGGCTTAAGACATTTATTAGCAATCTTCTGTGTTTACTCTTTCAAAAGCATGATCACAACCCAAACTACCCAAATGACCCTGTTCAAAAGTTTACATACCCTAGTTTCTGATGCTGAATATGGCCCTCTTTAACATCAAGGACCGCTCTAAATTGTTTGTGGTAGTTGTGGATAAGGCTCTTAATGTTCTCAGATGACAAAACAGCACATTCTTCCTGGCTGAATGGTTGTTTCCTATAATATTGTATAGTGTCTTGCTAGAACCTCACATTTGAGGTTTCCCCTGAGTGGCTCAATGATGTTGAGATCAGGAGGGTGAGATGGTCGCCCAAAAACCTTCATTTTATTCTTTCTGAAGCTAATGACGGGTTGATTTGGCTTTCTGTGTCGAAATATTGTCATGTTGGCACTGTTGGAATTTCAATTCAGAAATGCAATATGAGGGGGTTTGGTTGGAATCAAGCCATTGGGCAAGGCAATCATTGCATTGCAATGATCATTGCAAGGGAAATTGTTCAGGATGCATAGGACAACCAAAAAATAACTTCAGGTGAAATATAGGACAACATGAAAAAATGTTTTAAACTGTACAGCAAAGAGGCACTTAAGGAAAGATGGGCTGTTGGCGATGCCAGGAGAAAGCCATTACTACAAAAATGCAAACATGTTATTTTGCACATGATACACCAAATAGCATAGTGAGACACATCAGAATGCCTGTGACAAAGTCATTTGGAAAAATGAGATCAATATGGAACTTTTTTTCAGCCACTAACAGTACCATTTGGAGAACAGTCAACGGAGCCTATGATGAAAGTTACACCATCCCTTCTGTGAAACATAGTCATGGACCACTGATGTCATGGGGACATTTGAGTTACAAATGCACTATAGTTTTGGTCCATACTCGCAGAATGATGAATACATTGCCCTGTGAAAAATACTGGAGGAAACTTGACACACATCAGCCTTGAAACTGCACATGGTCCATTGTTTGGACATGCCAACATGACAATATTTCAACACAGGAAGCCAAATCAACCCGTCATTAGCTTCAGAAAGAATAAAATGAAGGTTATTTAGCGACCGTCTCACTCTCCTGATCTCAACATCATCGAGCCCCTCAGGGGAAACCTCAAATGTGAGGTTCCAGCAAGACACCCAAAATTATTATAGGAAACAACCATTCAGCCAGGAAGAAAGTGCTGTTTTGTCATCTGAGAACATTAAGAGCCTTATCCACAACTACCACAAACAATTTAGAGCGGTCCTTGATGTTAAACAGGGCCATATTCAGCATCAGAAACTAGGGTATGTAAACTTTTGAACAGGGTCATTTGGGTAGTTTGGGTTGTGATCATGCTTTTGAAAGAGTAAACACAGACGATTGCTAATAAATGTCTTAAGCCAGTCACTAGCAATGACTGAAAAAAAAGGTTTTGTGTAATCCTTCATATTTTGTGAGAAATTGCCAAGAAAGCGTATATTCTGCTGGGGTATGTAAACATATGAGCACCACTGTATGTACATTCTAGAATGAGTGTGTATTCCAGTGTAAATATTCTAGAACGACTGTGTATTCCAGTGTCTGTATTCTAGAACGACTGTGTATTCCAGTGTCCGTATTCTAGAATGACTGTGTATTCCAGTGTCTGTATTCTAGAATGTCTGTGTATTCCAGTGTCCATATATTCTAGAATGTCTCCAGTGTCTGTATTCTAGAATGACTGTGTGTTCCAGTGTCTGCTGTGTGTATGTCTCATGTAGTATATTATTCTAGAATGAAGCTTTACTAAACTCATCCATACAGACTGCTGACCAGACATATCCCTCACATTTTACAATCAAGTATTTACAGTATAAAATTACATCTGTCTTGTCATTATAGTAGGTTATTTTCTAAAGAGTATGTTGCCCATTCACAAATGTCATCTTTCCATGAATACTTACTAAAGTAATGAACTACTATTTGCTGGTCTGAACAAAGCAGAGAAAGTTTTGCAGCCTAAGATGTCTATTGCTGCTAATTCAAAATGGCGAACATGAAGCAAGTAATAATGTAATGTAACGTTATGTAATGACAAAGACCCACCAATTCATTTATGAGTAAAAGTCTAAGTGTTCCTTCCTAATGAATTTTACTTTGATATTGATGGTGGTGGTAAATATTCTAGAAAAAGGTAACACTTGTGAATGGGCACCTGAAAACTAGTTACAAAAAACGACAAAAGTTTTAATACTCATCGATCCCATCATCATGTAACTCCAACACAAACACACACACACACACACACACACACACACACACACACACACACACACACACACACACACACACACACACACACACACACACACACACAGCCCTGTCCAAATGTAAAATATTACATCCTCTACCTTTAAATAATTATCCATCACATCATCACCTCTCTCTCTCACACACACACACACACACACACACACACACACACCGTCCCGTCCCTTCTCTTTCCACAACAGTCCAGTTGTCATGGCATTGTGAGGTGCCGCGTCGTCATCAGTGACGTGGTCAGTCGAAGTCGGGGATGTCTTCGTAGGAGTAGCCACGGTAACCGCGGGATGCATAGTAAGCGATGCGCAGATGGTAGAAGCCCGGCAGGAAGACCAGGATGCCGATGATGAGGACGGGGACCGTGCGGTCCTGATGCTGAGAGGACACACACACACACACACACACACACACACACACACACACACACACACACACACACACACTTTTCATATTAAAAGCTTCCTTCAAACATGTTTTTGTTAATAGCAGCCCCAGCTGGTAATGATGCTGAGAGGACACACACTAGTAGCCCCAGCTATCCTGCCCTGCAAAGGCACCAAATGTGTCCTGTTTTACAGATATTGCTGTGTCAAAATTGCAGTAATTACAATATCCAACCTAAAACCAAGACTTTGAAGGCATTCGTT
>NC_085859.1:1905796-1915796 GCF_034702125.1 Engraulis encrasicolus | reverse complement strand
GGTACGTGTACCACTAGGGGTACGCGAGCACACTGTAGGGGGTACTTTGGAAGATGTAATTTTAACAAATGTATGGAGCTTAATTACATTGGGATAGAGAGAAAGCGATATAGAACTTGACTTAGGGGGTACTCATGGCACAACGAAAAGGTTTAGGGGGGTACACAAGACAAAAAAGGTTGGGAAACACTGGTCTAATTGATAACTAACCTGTAGGTCAATGTATCCGTCATCGTCGTTGGCCAGTTTGGAGTAGCGGACTCTGCTGCTGGGGACCCCATTGGTGATGGTGTGTCTGGCAGGCATCTTGCCGTTTCAGCGTCGGGGTCTGTCTTTGGAGTCTGTCTGTCTGTCTGTCTGTCTGTCCGTTACAGTGCACACTCGCTGGAGGAAGAAGAGGAAAATAAGCAAACAAAATAAACAACAACAACAACAACAAAATCTACTACTTGGCATCTGCAAATTGTTCTGGTCATTTCCTGTGCACTTTGTATCTCCAAATGTTGTAGGCTATTTATGTCCTCGATTGCACGTCGCTTTTTTTGTACCAAAAAAGGCATCTGCAAAATGCAATGCAATGTAATGTAAATAAACGTTGCAATAAATGAAGGAAAACGTTACAGTAGCACAGCCATCTGCAACAAAATAACACATGAAGCACCTGTGACGAACACACGTTTAGCCTGGCTAGTAGTTAGCAAGAACTCGGACATAATTACCTATCTCTAAGCAATGCCATTGACAACGATTCAAAAAACACTACACAGCAATTGAATGCTCGTGGTTATAACACATTAATTACCTTTAAAATGATGTGTAATTCCTTGGCTGAGGTGACAACATCGGCATGTTATGATACTCTCGCCAAACTCTTCTGTCACTCAGCTTCCGGGTATTAATCCGCGCATGCGCAGTGCACTGGACAAAAAAAAAAGGCAAGAGTCTTTCTTTGAAAATGATCTCTGGAAGAAGACGCGGTGTGATGAACGTGAGAGGAAAGGGTGTCACCTGCAGCATGAAACGCCGGTGAATGTATAAATTAGTTAAATGGGGCTGTGAGAACAGATACGCAAACAAACAATAAAAAAACTGCGCCTTGATATTCAAACACTGCATGTATGTAACATGAATGTCCACAGGGAGGCGCTGTACCAGCCAGCCCGTCTTTTGGAAGAGTTCAGAGGCTGAAACCCAGGGTGAGGGAAGGTGACACACACACGCACGCGCACACACACACACACACACACACACACACACACACACACACACACACACACACACACACACACACACACACACACACACACACACACGGTTGACAGAAGTGAATAAGTACACACTTCATAGCAAATTATGGTAAAACCCCACACAAAGGGAATTATGGTAAACCCCACAAAGACACAAAATATAGATTATGGAAAAGCCCCACACAAAGACAAAATTATGGTAAGTCCACACAAAAAAAGACAGATGTGGTAAGCCTTTACAAAAAGAGACTTATGGTAAGCCCACACCAGAGGCATCACAGGGCCAGAGAGGCAGGAGGCAGTTTAGTAGTCATCAGAAGGTCGAAGAGACGATGGAAGAAAGTATAAACACACAGCACCTGAAGCAGTTGGATGTCAGGTCCACATGGTCCTTAGTACATAAATACATAGACACAGTAAAACTCACAAACCTAAGTTAAGCATATCGGGTAGACCTCTATGTGAAGTGGGTAGGAAATAATTATGTTGTTTTTTTTTGTTTTTTTTGTTATGTTTGTTTGTCTTTGTTGTTGTTTGTTCTTCCTTTGTCTGGTGGACAAGCGCTGTCCACTTTGTGTGATGTTTGTGTGATATGTCTAAAAGTGTAAATAAAAAAATAAATAAAAAAAAGAAGGTCGAAGAGACAGAGGAAAGAATGGGCTACTGCACGGGCCTACCGGGCCCAAGCCCAGGGGCCCAAGAGCCAAGGGGGCCCTAAAGCTCCCACCAAAGAAGATTGGCGAAGCCGCATTTGAGTTTTATGCTCCCAAAAAGTGGAACTCCCTCCCCCTTCATATTAGAATAGCCCCCTCTGTGGACACTTTCAAGAAACTGCTCAAAAATGCATCTTTTCTCACTTGCCTTCTGTCAGCTGCCATATTTCGCATTTGAGTTTTATGGGCAGTCATGGGCGAGCGGTTAGGGCGTCAGACTTGCATCCTAGGGGTTGCTGGTTCGACTCCTGACCCGCCAGGTTGGTGGGGGGAGAAATCAACCTGTGCTCTCCCCCATCCTCCTCCATGACTGAGGTACCCTGAGCATGGTACCGTCCCACCGCACTGCTCCCCATGGGGCGCCACTGAGGGCTGCCCCCTTGCACGGGTGAGGCATAAATGCAAATTCGTTGTGTGCAGTGTGCAGTGTTCACTTGTGTGCTGTGGAGTGCTGTGTCACAATGACAATGGGAGTTGGAGTTTCCCAATGGGCTTTCATTTTCTTTCATGCTCCCAAAAAGTGGAACTCCCTCCCCCTTCATATTAGAACAGCCCCCTCTGTGGACACTTTCAAGAAACTGCTCAAAACTTTCTCACTTGCCTTCTGTCAGCTGCCATATTTTCCCTTTCTCCTCCTCCAGTTCACTGTGCCTTATTTCATTTAAACATTGGAAATGTTTCAAAAGGATGTCTAAAAGGTATCAATCACAAAATATGCAGATCAGATTTTTAATCAATGTATTATTACCTTTTTTTATGTAGGCGGTAAATTTTAACACCATGAACGTAACCATGTTTCTAACACAACCAGAGGGATATAGTGTATATACCGATTGCCCATAAAAGTCCATGTAAAGTTTAATATTTTATTTCAGTTGACATTCTGATTCCGTGGGGTTACTTTTCAGGCGTCACCATGGTGCCCCCAAGACACTTGGTGCCCTGGGCGAGTGCCTTGTCTGTCGATGCCTATGCCTCTTGTCGGCCCTGGTCAGAAGGTCAGAGGGGGAGACAGCAGCTATTGGGCATTATATGGCGCCGCCAAGACACTTGGTGCCCTGGTTGAGTGCCTTGTCTGCCTATGCCTATGGCCGGCCCTGGTGAGAAGGGAGACGTCACACAAACAACAACAACAGACGTCACTATGGTGCCCCAAAGACACTTGGTGCCCTGGTTGAGTGCCTTGTTGTCTGCCTATGCCTCTTGCCGGCCCTGGTCAGAAGGGAGACGTCACACAAACAACAACAACAGGCGTCACCATGGTGCCCCCAAGACACTTGGTGCCCTGGGCGAGTGCCTTGTCTGTCGATGCCTATGCCTCTTGTCGGCCCTGGTCAGAAGGTCAGAGGGGGAGACAGCAGCTATTGGGCATTATATGGCGGTCTCAAGACACTTGGTGCCCTGGTTGAGTGCCTTGTCTGCCTATGCCTTGGGCCGGCCCTGGTCACCAGGGAGACGTCACACAAACAACAACAACAGGCGTCACTATGGTGCCCCCAAGACACTTGGTGCCCTGGTTGAGTGCCTTGTCTGTCGATGCCTATGCCTCTTGTCGGCCCTGGTCAGAAGGTCAGAGGGGGAGACAGCAGCTATTGATCTGAGAGGGGGAGAGCAGGCCTGGACTGGGAGAACAAAACGGCCCGGGCATTTTTTGGCCCAAACCGGCCCCACATACTGGTAATTAGCGGAGCACCGCCATTAAATTGACGTAACTTATGACTTCTGACGGGAAAAAAGACCCTCTCTTTCAGGTACCAAAAAAACCCACCATACGTGCAGTGACTTCACGTTCAATTGTTTATTTAAAATGAATCTATGATTGGTCATGTAAGCTGGCAGAAAACCTGGAAGTTGAGAGAAGAGAGCCCCTAGCAGCTGGGGATGAACTGGCCTTATCTGCACTCTTCAGTCCAATCAACTCCTTGGACACACACAAAGAGAGGCACATACCTATTCTAATGTTAGGCATATAGACCTTCACTATTGGGTTTGGAGCGTCTTGCTTCAGAAGTAGTTAACTTATGCCTCAACAGTCTGGCTTGAATAGACAAGAACAGATGGATACATTATTAACTACAAATAATACAATACTTAATCTCAATATCCAAATTTATATTTATTGGTAATCAGGTGTAAAGAAATCCTGCACACTGTCCATTCCACCAACACACTTTTTCTGAAGAAGGTCGGATGACCGAAATGTTGAATTAAAGTTTGTTGGTGGAATGGACAGTGTGCAGGATTTCTTTACACTTGAATCACAACCCCAACTACAGAGGTGTGCAAAAGCGTCTTCTTGAAATATTTATTGGTAGTAACAAAAATGTGCTTAGTGGCTACTCACTGGCTACTCCACAGAATCACTAACAGCACCATTCCACCACTAAGACAGCAATTATCACATTCCAGTGAATATTTTGGCCTTAGAAATTAGCAGAATTTACAGGAAGAATAAAAAGTCTCAGGAATTAACCATAAAGTTTAACATTAATCTCCATGTAGCCTATCAAAACAAATCTATATATTTATCACATGGACTATAGAGCATAGGCATATACTTACAAATCTCCATTGGTAGGCTACACATTCCACTTGGAAAAGGAAAACCAAATGAATGAAATACAGTGCATTTTCTCTGAGACTTTGTCTTCCTCAGGATATAAAAGCACACCTCTGCTTCTATGTGTCATTGTTGTTGTAATGTAAATGGTAACTGAGTATCATGCATACCATTGGAAAGAGGGGAATGTAAGCTTTTGAATGGTACCCCACATGTCACAGTTAACAGTCATGAACATGCATCAAAGCGTGTGTGTGGAACGATGTTTTGTTGAACTGCTATTTGCGATTTCATGGATGCGCTACGCGTTTTTTGCAGGGCTATAGTCTATTATATCTGAGGGGGCACCTGGGCTGGCATATCATATTTCTGGCAAATGCCACCCCCTGCCACCCCTTAGAACCACCCTGGCCGAGGGCCGTCAAAATGACATCGTGGGCCGCCGGTCTCTTTTGTAAAAAAAAAAATATATATATATATATATATATTTTTTTTTTAAGGGGGCATCGGCCCTCGAGGGGCGTCGGCCCACCGGGAAAATGCCCGGTATGCCAGATGGCCAGTCCAGCCCTGGGGAGAGGGCTCTGGAGGGAAGCAGAAGGACACCAAGGGAGACCACCACGTCACATAAACAGCAAGTCACAGTGACAGTCGCTATACGTCAATCAGCAGTCACAACACGACGTGAGCAGCAAGCCTGGGCAGTCTGAGGGCAGTCTGGAGGGCAGCAAGCCTGGGCAGTCTGGAGGGCAGCAAGCCTGGGCAGTCTGGAGGGGCAGTCTGGAGGGCAGCAAGCCTGGGCAGTCTGGAGGGCAGTAGAGGGCAGTCTGGAGGGCAGCAAGCCTGGGCAGTCTGGAGGGCAGTCTGGAGGGCAGCAAGCCTGGGCAGTCTGGAGGGCAGCAAGCCTGGGCAGTCTGGAGGGCAGTCTGGGCAGTCTGGAGGGCAGTCTGGAGGGCAGTAGAGGGCAGTCTGGAGGGCAGCAAGCCTGGGCAGTCTGGAGGGCAGCAAGCCTGGGCAGTCTGGAGGGCAGTCATAGGTAAGCAGTTAGGGCGTCAGACTTGTAGCCCAAAGGTTGCCGGTTCGACTCCCCACCCGCCAGGTTGGTGGGGGGAGTAAGTAACCAGTGCCCTCTCTCCCTGGGCCTGGGACACCCGCCAGCCCCCCCCCCCCTGAAAGTTACAGTCATGAGTCAGGAGACGTCAGCAATAATACGGGAATGGTTACAATGCGTCACAACAGCATCAGAGTCAATGCACTGTATGAGAGAGATTGGGCATCCTTTCTGGAAAACAATTATCATTATGTCTGGCAACAGTTCCAGACTGTTGGGACGTTTCTGCACTGCGGTCTGGAGAGGGACACAAGAGGACAATGAGGGTGACATCACCAGGACAACGAGGGTGACGTCACCAGGACAACAAGGGTGACGTCACCAGGACAACGAGGGTGACGTCACCAGGGCCTCTGCTAAGGTTTTGGGGGCCCTAAGCATAACTGGTCAGGAGGCCCACCCTCATGATTAAATAGAGTAGAGTAGAGTAGAGTAGAGTACAGTAGAGTAGAGTAGAGTAGAGTAGAGTAGAGTACAGTAGAGTAGAGTAGAGTAGAGTAGAGTAGAGTAGAGTACAGTAGAGTAGAGTAGAGTAGAGTAGAGTAGAGTAGAGTAGAGTACAGTAGAGTAGAGTAGAGTAGAGTAGAGTAGAGTAGAGTAGAGTAGAGTATTAACCGAGCAACATTCAGGGGCTAGAGAGTAGAGTAGAGTAGAGTAGAGTAGAGTAGAGTAGAGTAGAGTATTACATAGAGTACAGTAGAGTCGAGTAGAGTACAGTAGAGTAGAGTAAAGGATTAAATAGAGTAGAATAGAGTAGAAAAGAGTACAGTAGAGTAGAGTAGAGTAGAGTAGAGTAGAGTAGAGTAGAGTAGAGTAGAGTAGAGTAGAGTAGAGTAGAGTAACATTTATTGATCCCGAAGGAAATTTAGGTGTCTAGTAGCATACATACAAAAATAAATAAATAGATTATTTCACATTAAACATTCAGATATAAAAAAGTCTCTCATTGCAATAGTTATTACTGATTGTTGAAGGAGGGTGGGAGGGGGATGGAATGGGGGCATGGCCGGGGGGGGGGGGGGGGGGGGGGGGGGGGGGGGCGGGGCGGGGGGTTATGCGGTCCAGTCACCAATAACAATCTCTTTCATTGTGTTGTTCTGAGTTGTTGAGTTAAATAGGTGGATGGCCCTGGGGACAAAGGACTTACGCAGCCTGTCATTCTTGCAGGGAATGGCGAGGAATCTGTGGCTGAACAGACTTCGCTGGTTTGGCAAAGACTGAGTGCAAGGGGTGATGGTCATTGTCCATTATAGAGTCCAATCTGCCCAATGTCCTCTTTTCAGCTGTGGTACTAAGAGCCTCCAGTTCTGTACCAACAACAGAGCCTGCTTTCCTCACTAGCTTGTCCAGACGTCCAGCATCCCTCCTCCTAATGCTCCCGCCCCAGCATGCCACAGCATAAGAAATTACACTAGCCATGACAGACTGGTAAAACATCTGGAGGAGTCTGTTGCAGACGTTAAATGATTTAAGCTTCCTCAGAAAGTAAAGCCTGCTCTGTCCTTTCTTGTAGACTGCATGTGAATTAACTGACCAGTCCAGTTTATTATCAAGATGTACCCCCAGATATTTGTAGGTGCAGACTGTCTCCACTGTCTCCCCCTCAATAGAGACAGGCACGAGGGATGGGGTTGTTCGCCGGAAATCAACCACCATTTCCTTTGTTTTGGTGGTGTTCAACTGCAACTGATTGGTCCTACACCATCTAACAAAGTTCTCTACCAGTCCCCTGTACTCCCCCTCCTGCCCATCTTTAATACATCCAACAATGGCAGTGTCATCTGAGAATTTCTGCATGTGGCAGGTCACAGAATTGTAGCTAAAGTCAGTGGTGTATAGGGTGAACAAAACCGGGGAGAGCACCGTTCCTTGTGGAGCTCCAGTGCTACTGATCACAGTCTCTGATGTTAAGTTACCCAGTCTGACAAACTGGGGCCTTTCTGTGAGATAGTCAGTAATCCAGGTAACAAGCCCTGTTCCCCCACTACTCCCATTTGCAGTAGCTTGTCTCTTAACAGAAGTAGCTGAATAGTGTTAAAGGCACTGAAAAATCAAAGAACATAATCCTCACCGCACTGCCTCCTTTGTCCAGGTGAGAGTGTACCCTATGTAGAAGATACAAGAGAGCATCCTCTACACCCACACTGTTCCTGATAGGCAAACTGGAGGGGTCCAGTGCATGGCAGAACCTGTGGCTTGAGATGGTGTAAATCAGCAGCACACGTTCAAAGGTTTTCATGAGATGTGAGGTGAGGGCAACAGGTCTGTAGTCATTTAGTTCTTTTGGGTGTGGCTTTTTGGGTACTGGTATAATGCATGATGTCTTCCACAGTGACGGGACCTTGCCTAGCTGTAGGCTCTTATTGAATAGGTGTTGAAGAGGCTCTGCTAACTCCACTGCACAGGTCTTCAACAGTCTAGCACAGACGCCATCTGGGCCTGCTGCCTTGGGTTTGAGTCTGCACAGGGCTCCTCTCACCTGATCAGCAGTGACCCTGAGGGTTGGGCGTGGGGGGTCAAGAGATGAACCAGTGGATGTTGTTGGTTGGTGGTGGTGCTGGTAGGTTGCTCGCTTGATTCCCAATGTAGGGCAAGACAGGTTGGTGTGGAGTGTAGAGTATGCAGGGTTGGTAGACAGCGGTGGGGACTGGGAAAGTCTGTTGTCCATAAGGCTGGGTGGCGGAATGTTGGGGGTGAGATGAGGAGAGAGAGAGGATGGGAGGGTTGAGAGTGAAGGGATGGTAGTCAGAGGTGGGGGCTGGGGATGTGTGTTGTCCATAGGATGGGGCGGATGGAAAGTGGGGCTGGGGAGAGGAGAGATAGGTGGGACATTAGGTAGCTGTGGGGGGTGGGATGATGAGATGGCAGACAGAGAGTAGTCAATGTCAGAGGCAGGTGGGGAAGGTACTTGGGGAGTGACACTTAAACTCTCACTGTCCATGTCACTACTAGAAGTCACCCCAAAGCCAGAGTTATTGTCGAACCTGTTATAAAAACAGTTAAGCTCGTTGGCTCTGGAGGCGTCACCCTCAGCCCTTCCTGCTTTCACTCCACACCCAGTCATTTTTCTTATTCCCTGCCATACCTCCTTCATGCTGTTGTTATGCATTTGATTTTCTACCTTTCTCCAATATGCCTCCTTTGCTGCTTTAAGGCTGTATTTTAGTTGATGTTGTACAGTCCTCAGCTCGGCCAAATTGCCCTCCTGAAAAGCTTTCTTCTTTTCCTTGAGTAGCACCTTGACCTCACTGGTCACCCATGGCTTGTTATTGGGGAAGCAGCGCACTGTTTTTGTGGGTACAGCAATATCAAAACAGAAGTTCAGGTAGTCTGTAATGCATTCAGTTGCCTCCTCCAGGTTGTCACTACTCCGTAATACTCCCCAGTCAGTGCACCCAAAGCAGTCCTTTAATGCCTCCTCTGCTTTCGGGGACCATTGCCTGAAGGTGCATGTAGTGACCGGGAGTCCCTGAACTTTTGGGATGTAGAGTGGTTTAAGATGTACAAGGTTGTGGTCAGCGTTACCAAGAGGAGGAAGTGGGGTGGCACTATAAGCATCTTTCTCATTTGCATAAAGGAGGTCAATTGTTTGAGTAGAGTAGAGTAGAGTAGAATACAGTAGAGTAGAGTACAGTAGAGTAGAGTACAGTAGAGTAGAGTACAGTAGAGTAGAGTATAATTTATTGATCTTGATTTATGGGAAATTAAGGTGTCAAGTAGCATGCATGCATACATACTGTACATACATGAATACAGAAGAAGACACAAGGACATCCCACACAACATTGCACATATATTCACCAAACATATATTCACAGGTCAGATCTCTCTATCCCACACACACACACACACACACACACACACACACACACACACACACACACACACACACACACACACACACACACACACACACACACACACACACACACACACGCACACACGCACACACACACACACACACACACACACACACACACCAAGATTTAAAAAAACAAACAAACAGAAAAGTGTCCAAAGTGTCACGGTGCCAAAGTCACTGTGTAGTCCAATGAAGAGATCCAGGGTCAAGTATCCAATGAAGAGCCGGGAATCCAATATGTAAATAATAAATAAATAAATAATAATAATAATAATAACGATAATCTACTAACTAATACATATATTTTTTTGTAATGTAGTGTGTATTAAATTTTTTTCATGACGTTTTTTAGTCTATCAATTTAAGAAGCTCCAATTTTGGGGGCCAAGTGGTTGGTGCCCCCCGTCGCTGGTTGGTGCCCCAGGCGCCGGTTGACATCCCACACAACATTGCACATATATTCACCAAAAATATATTCACAGGTCAGATCTCTCTATCCCAAACACA
>NC_085859.1:1896863-1905696 GCF_034702125.1 Engraulis encrasicolus | reverse complement strand
TTTCCCTTGCTACTCACTGCTACCCCTACTGTGTACTCTACTGTCTACTCTACTGTCTACTCTACTGTCTACTCTACTGTCTACTCTACTGTGTACTCTACTGTCTACTCTACTGTCTACTCTACTGTCTACTCTACTGTCTACTCTACTGTCTACTCTACTGTCTACTCTACTGTGTACTCTACTGTGTACTCTACTGTCTACTCTACTGTCTACTCTACTGTGTACTCTACTGTGTACTCTACTGTCTACTCTACTGTCTACTCTACTGTCTACTCTACTGTGTACTCTACTGTCTACTCTACTGTCTACTCTACTGTCTACTCTACTGTCTACTCTACTGTGTACTCTACTGTGTACTCTACTGTGTACTCTACTGTGTACTCTACTGTGTACTCTACTGTGTACTCTACTCTACTGTGTACTCTACTGTGTACTCTACTGTGTACTCTACTGTGTACTCTACTCTACTGTGTACTCTACTCTACTGTGTACTCTACTGTGTACTCTACTGTGTACTCTACTGTGTACTCTGCTTATGTCTATCGCCAGCCCTGCATGCCAGATAAACAGAGTCACAGTGGCCAGAGTTTGCCCGGGCCCGTGACAAAGTCTTCTGAAAGGGCCCCCCACATAATACATTTAATGTAATGGGGATTTGGGGACCCGATTCTCCCTGGGGCCGGGACAACTGAACTGACCTGTCGTCCTCCCTGGCAGTGGCAGTAACGACACCTCAATCAGCCGTCACAGTAACGACACCTCAATCAGCCGTCACAACCAGCACCGCTGAAAGCTTTGGTTTGGCAGGGCCCGGGACAAATTCATCTGAAAGGGCCCCCCAAACCCAATACATACAATGTAATGAGGATCCCTTTCTGGGCCCGGGACAAGTGACCCCTTTGTCCTCCCTTATTGGATTCCCTGGTCACAATACATAAGCAGCAACCAGTAAGAGTCACTTTACGTCAAACAGTCGATACAGTCTGGAGGGACACATTAGGACAACGAGGGTGAAGCCACATAAACAACACAGTCAGTCTCCAGGGGTCGGTTGCACCAACTGTCTTAGGACCAGTCTTAGCTCGGACCATGTGGTCCAACCGGCCCCAGGGCTGCTGACAGGTTGCCCGGGTCCGAGAACAAGCCTTCTGAAAGGGTCCTCGACCTAATACACATAATGTAATGGGGACCCAATTCTGGGCTGCCCTCTCTCCCTGGACCCAGGACACCTGACCCCCTCTCAAAGTAATTAGGAGGAATTCAGTAAGCAAATGGCATGAGGAAAAAAGCTCTTTCTCAGTCTCTCAGTTCTAGCTCTGTGACAGCACAGTCGCCTTCCAGATCTCAGTTTTTTAAATAGTCCATATCCTGGGTGTGACTGGTCTTTGAGAATGTTATGGGCCCTAGATAGCACTCTCTTTGTGTATAAGTCTTTCACGGCAGGGAGAGGTTGACGAATACAGCGCTCAGCAGAGCGCACTATCCTTTGTAGTTCTTTCTGTTCACGCACTGTGGCGTTTCCGTACCAGGTGATGATGGACCCTGTTAAGATGCTCTCCACTGCTGAGGAGTAGAAGGCTTTTAGGATGGGTGTGGAAACTTTGAACTTTTTCAATAGGCGCAGAAAGTACAGTCTCTGCCTGGATTTCTTAATGATGTTGTGTGTGTTGTTTGTCCATGTTAAGTCATTTGTGATGTGAACACCAAGGTATTTAAAGCACTCTACCCTCTCAACTGGTTGTTTGCAGATGGAAAGTGGAGTGTAGTTTCCTCAATACCCGCGGCCAGTGATATGTCAATCAGCCAATAGCAGTGTCCAGTGGGGTGAGAAGATCAGCCAATACCAGTGGCCAGTGATGCATCAATCAGCCAATGCCAGTGGCCAATGGAGATCAGCCAATACCAGTGGGCAGTGGAGATCAGCCAATACCAGTGGGCAGTGGAGATCAGCCAATACCAGTGGGCAATGGGGTGAGATGATCAGCCAATAGACCGCGGAACGTCTTTGGACAAGGGGGGCTGCAAGGGGTGAAGCCATTTTAGGACGGGCGGTTTGGGGGTCCTACCCAAGAAAAAATGCATTTCTTAGATGCAGATTCATGCATTTCAATGCATTTTGCATGAAATCTCACGCCGGCCAAGGCACTGAAAAGACGACGGACGGTCCATCCTACAGAAGGACGTCTGGCCACCCCAGGCCACAATCGCAAGAGGGGCTCTGTGCCACCAAAATTTTAGATCGGACAAGATGAGGCTATGCGCGGTATAGCCTACATGGACACGCATAACATCATCACAGAACGGTGCAGAATCAAATGTTCTGCACCTCGTTGGACGCTGGAAACGCAACTGAAAAACGGTGGGCTTGCTCGTACCAGTAGCCTACTCAACCTCGCCTATAGGCTACTTCTTCCGCGCGATTTTTAGTGCTGCGCTATTGCTTGGAACTCCAGATTTTGCAACATTCACGCGCATGTCAAATATTAATATTGGTTAAGGAATTGGTTTAGGGAAACACTTTATTGCATTATTACAGCGAGGGTTGTGTTTAAGTTTGACATTGTCCACGGGTTTTGACTTGGTTTTTTTAAAAGTCCTTCATTCATTTATTTTTCAAAAAGTTACCCGGGCCACGGCCCCCCTGGCCAGGCCGTTTCCGCGGTCCATGGATCAGCCAATAGCAGTGGCCAGCGGGGTGAGAAGATCAGCCAATGCCAGTGGCCAGTGATATGTCAATCAGCCAATAGCAGTGGCCAATGGGGTGAGAAGATCAGCCAATAGCAGTGGCCAGTGATATGTCAATCAGCCAATAGCAGTGGCCAATGGGGTGAGAAGGTTTGGAGACTCTTTTGGAGAATCATTCCATCCGTTTATCTCTAGCAGCAGTTCAATACCAGTCTGTTGGGACTTGTCTGCTCCTATAGCACGTATCCACAGCCAGCAGACCAGTGTTTCCCAACCAGGGGTACGTGTACCACTAGGGGTACATGAGCACACTGCAGGGGGTACTTGGAAAAATGTAATTTTAACAAATGCATGGGGCATAGTCACACTGGAATAGAAAAAGCAATGTAAAACATGAGTTAGGGAGTAACGAAAAGGCTTGGGGGGTACATGAGACAAAAAAGGTTGGGAAACACTGCATTAGACCAGCAAATTCATTCATTGTTTTCTCATGAAATTATAATTCACAAGTGAGACAGTTTCATTTCAAACGTTTAACGTGTTAATAGCTAACTAACACGTTAAACGTTTGAAATGAAATTGTCTCACTTCGCTATTTTAGTCTTCCAGAGGATCGGGTATCATGATCTCTCTCTCTCTTCTAGTCATGATCTTTAAAAGATTTTTCAATGGGCTTTTGTGATTTACATCATCGATAATGTAAATCACAAAAGCCCATTGAAAAATCTTTTAAAAATAGCCAACTCCCAAAGCACACACATACGCAAGCACAGCCTGGGAGCACGCGCGCACACACACACACACAACGCACGGACGTGGGTGCACACACAAGCATGCACACACACACACATGCACACGTGCACGCACGCACGCGCACACACACACACACACACACACACACATAGAAACATGTACACACACACACACACACACACACACACACACACACACACACACACACACACACATACACACACGCACACACACATATACACACACACACACACACACACACACACTCATCGCAGCAGCTTCATTTGCATCTAAACCCAACTGACCCTCCACCCTTATAAGTAGAAATCCCATCTGCATCACACACACACACACACACACACACACACACACACACACACACACACACACACACACACACACACACACACACACACACACACACACACACACACACACACACACACACACAGACACATTGATGTGCTGCGTGTGAGAGTGCATGTAGGTGGTGTGTGTGTGTGTGTGTGTGTGTGTGTGTGTGTGTGTGTGTGTGTGTGTGTGTGTGTGTGTGTGTGTGTGTGTGTGTGTGTGTGTGTGTGTGTGTGTGTGTGTGTGTGTGTGTGTGTGTGTGTGTGTGTGTGATGGCTATCTGGTCTGAGCTGCAGGGAGACTTTATTCATTATCATTCCCACCGGACATGAAGGAGGGATAGAGAGAGGGATAGAAGAGAAGAGGAGAGAAGAGAAGAGAAGAGAAGAGAAGAGAAGAGGAGAGAAGAGAAGAGAAGAGAAGAGAGGGAGAGAAGAGAAGAGGAGAGAAGAGAATAGGGAGGGATAGAAGAGAAGAGAAGAGAAGAAGAGAGAGAGGGATAGAAAAGAAGAGGAGAGGAGAGAAGAGAAAAAGAGAGAGAGGGAGAGAAGAGAAGAGGAGAGGAGAGAGAGATGGATAGAAGAGAGGAGGAGAGAGGAAGGGAGAGAAGAGAAGAGGAGAGGAGAGGAGAGAAGAGAAGAGAAGAGAAGAGAAGAGAAGAGAAGAGAAGAGAGGAGAGGAGAGAAGAGAAGAGAAGAGGAGGGGAGAGGAGAGAAGAGAAGAGAAGAGAAGAGAGGAGAGGAGAGGAGAGGAGAGAAGAGAAGAGAAGAGAAGAGAAGAGAAGAGGAGAGAGAGAGAGGGAGAGAAGAGAAGAGGAGAGGAGAGAGAGAGAGAAGAGAAGAAGAGAGAGAGAGATAGAAGAGAAGAGAAGAGAGAGAAGAAAAGAGAGAGATGGATAGAAGAGAAGAGAGGAATAGAAATAGGGAAGAGAGGATGAGAAGAGAAGGAGGAATGGAGAGAGGGAGAAGAGGAGAGACATAGAAGAGAAGAGAGAGAGGAATAGAAGAGGAATGAAGAGAGAGAACAGAGGAGAGAGGGATTGAAAGAGGGAAGGGGGGAGAAGAGAATGAGGAATGGAGAGACAGATAGGAGAGGAAAGAGGAGGAGAGGGAGGGAAAGACGGACGAGAGAAAGAGAAGAGATTGATAGAGAAAGGGATGAGAGGATGAGAAAAGAGGGATCGAGAGAGGGAAGCGAGAAAGGCAAGAGAGGAAGAGACCGGAGAGAAGAGGAAAAGAGAGAGGGATGAGACCAGAGAGAAGAGGAAAAGAGAGAGGGAAGAGAGAAGAGGAAAAGAGAGAGGGATGATGTGGAAAATAATGAGAGAGAAACACGGATGTACACACACACACAAAGACACACACACACACACAAAGACACACACACACACAAAGACACACACACACACACCCACACACACACACACACACACACACACACACACACACACACACACACACACACACACACACAAAGACACACACACACATACAAAGACACACACAGATACTCCCCTCTCACACACAGACACATACACATACACAGACACACACACAGACACACAGACACACAGACACACACACACGCACAGACAGACACACAGAGATACCCCCCCACACACACACACACACAGACACACAGACACACAGACACACAGACACACACACACACACACACACACACACAGACACACAGAGATACCCCCCCACACACACACAGACACACAGACACACACACACACACACACACACCCCCCCCTCGCACACACACACACATATCCACCCCCCCCCCCCCCTCACTCCACTCGCCCCCTGTGGAGGTGGATGAGTCATTCTTTTTCTGGACGCGCTGCATTACTCTGGTGCTGCATTACAGCTAATGACCCCCCTTTAGATACTACACACACACACACACACACACACACACACACACACACACACACACACACACACACACACACGCGCACGCAGACACACATACCTTAGATACCACACACACACACACACACACACACACACACACACACACACACACACACACATACCTTAGATACCACACACACACACACACACACACACACACACACACACCTTAGATACCACACACACACACACACACACACACACACACACACACACACACACACACACACACACACACACACACACACACACACACACACACACACACACACACACACACCTTAGATACCACACACACGCACACACACACACACATGCCCGCACACACGCACACACACACACACGCACACACACACACAGATATTTGCGCCAATGGCGTATTTGCCATTGAGGAAAGGGAGGACGATCCTCCCTCAAAATAATAAAGCCAGATCTTCCAGTATAAAGTACTGAAAACAAAACATATTTATTATATCTTTGTTATATAATTGTTAGTATTTTATAGCTATTTAGCGATAAAAACATATACTTTAGCGCTTATAATTCACATAATAGACCTTGGAGGACCGTCCTCCCTTCCATCCTCATTGACTTCCATTGTAAATGGTGAAAACTCGGGCGTAGCGCGGGCTTTACTTTTTAACATTGAAGTGAATGGAGCATAGGGAGGACTTTCCTCCCTTTAGGCGGGTCTAGAGCCATGGAAGTAATCTGCCTATCAGCGAAGCTGAATTTATCAAAAGCCAATCAGAATATGACGACTTGGGTTGACAGACGACAAGCATGGACTCGGTCGTCATGACAACAATATACAAATCTACCGTGTGAGAAGAATGCGGCAGCAGACAGTGGAAAGTTTGGAGTAATTGGCGAATGTTTTATGAACCCTTAGGCTAATAAATTAAATACAAATGAAATATCAACTGTTTTCATGTTGTGAATCGCGCAATACCACTCCCTGGATTTAGATTGAAAACCAAGTGGAAAGGTCAGTGTGTTTATTCAGTCACTCACGTCACTTGATCCAATGCAATCGAAGCACGGATGCAAATCGCATTCATTCAAATGGTCGGACCATCATCAACGTTTTTAAAAGGTAGTCTTGTTTCAGCATGTCCTACGTGCACAAATGATAGTCTCAATGCTTGTCATTGCGTTTCTCCGTCGTGCTTTTCTCCGAAAAGAGGATTATTTACAAATGGGAATAAGAATGCTTTTGGCTGAATGCACTGACCCTAGACTGGCGTTCTGTTCTCCCTCCTCAAGACGAGAAACATGACAGCACGAAGCTTTAAACTCTTCATAAAACGTCTCTGGCTAAACTTCCAACATGTAGCCTACATAATGTTATGTAGTTTCATTTGGGTGGAATTAGGAATACTAGGCCCGGATTTACAAAGCAATATGTGCAACGTATTTTTTATTCGGAACCTAGGCCTACTGTAGTGAAATAGCCAATAATCAGACGCACGCCATTCCGTAGACAAGGCTCGTCAGCTCCTCCTTCCACAGCTGCGCTGCTGTCGCTCTCAACGCAGGTTCAAACGCAAAACGGATAGGTGACTACAACGTCGTAGGCCATGTACCATGTTATGGATCATATAAGATTTTAAAAATAAGATAATGGAAGGGGTTTAAAATGTTTAAAAATATGTACGAATATTTTGGAAGGAGTTGAGTTTCAAACCCTTAGGATATTCTATGTCACTCAACATCCTAGGCATTCCTAGAGTCTTCAGAATTGTCCATTTATATGGTAAAAAAAACAACAACACACACACACACACAACTGACAGGGTGAAATGCCATGCTGCCTTTGGTCAAAGTTAAATATACTCCCTATGAAACTTTCTACTTTCTATAATATTTTTCTTCACTCTTCTCTTTCTTTCCCCTCAAACACTTTGGGCAGGTATGATAATATATTATACAAAGTTTGTTGCAATTATTTTATAGATGTCATACAGCTTTCCAGACAACACAATGCCATATCAGTTAAGTTGCCTAGTAGGCCTACAACCTAATACTAAACATCTGCCATTACTAACCCCATTTACCTGCATCTATTCGACTGACCACCTCCTTGTCCTCCCTAATTTTTATGACCAAAAGACGCCACTGACGCACACACACACAAACACACACACACACACACACACACACACACACACACACAGAGCCCTCTACATTGCTCTTTTTATCTCTGCCAGCATCCCTTTTCTGTGCAGTGTAATACTAGTCAGAGTAGCTACAATAATAACAGGTGATTACACACACACACACACACTCACACACACACACACACACACACACACACACACACACACACACACACACACTCACACACACACACACATAATAACACACAATAACAGGTGATTACCAGACATGGCAACCAGGGCTTTGAACCGCTTCAAGGAACGAAAACCAAAACCGGGAACTTTTTGTATTTTACAGGGAACAGAAACAAGACCGGAAACATTATTATTTTAATGTTCTGGAACAGGAACACTTAACCGGTTAATACTGCTTTTATTTCGTTCGTCAAACAAAAAAAAGTTGGCCTAATTATTTTCCTGTGCACGTTACCATGACGGCTGAGGTTCACGTCCTGTTTGACATCAAACATTCGCTGACTGAATGGAGAGAGAGCAGTGGATTACACCTCCACTCCACATCCGAAATAAGAGAACCCACTGTCATACAAAAGGGCTGAGTTCCCATTACATCGTTGTTAGACATTTTGCAGAGAAGCGTGTTTAAAGCGCACAAGAATGTTCTTCGTTAATCGGCATCCATGGCTGCTTCAAATGCAGATATGCAAAAACTCGCAATGTCCATTATAGCGCTCCCTGTAACCCAAGTCAGCATGGAGCGTGCATTTTCATTGAGGTTTATTCCTTTTCCACTTAGGTCGTCCCTGAAGGACAAAATTCTGCATGATATTCTTTTCATCCGGTTGAATTAACAATTTGATATGTAGGCTTACCCATTTGCACTTACGTCTTTCTTGGTTAATTAACATCAGATATGGGAAGTAATCAGCTGACATGAACTAAATTAACCATTCCAGGAGCAGTATTTTTTTGTTCTAACCGGTTCAGGAACGTCAGTTTATT
>NC_085859.1:1876863-1879363 GCF_034702125.1 Engraulis encrasicolus | reverse complement strand
GTGGTGTAAGGGATTATTCTGAAAAGACAGTGACATGTAATCAGTAATGCATTACAGTTTGTGAGTAACTTGCCCAACACTGATGAAAACATACAGACAAATCAGAACATAATTTCAAGCGAACATTAGGGACCAAATGCACCGTAGCTCTTTCAGTGCCATGGACTTGAAAATGCGTCTTTTCAGAATGTATGGCACAGTGCCAAAGACTTGATATCAAATCAATTGCGTTTTTTTATGGGGGGTGGGGCCTAACATATTGATCTGGTATGGTTGTTGTTCACATGGACAAATAATTTTTTAATGAAAAATCACCCAAACGTTGACAAAAGCCTGGCAACCCCCTAGCCTGAATTTGAAAATGGCCGGCACTCAAAGAGTTAAGTGCAGTAGTTGTGTATTTGCCCCCATAGTAGGAAGACCACATTTTATTTAGCTGGTCGATGAGGCACGTGACAGTTGCTGCTTTCATTTCCTCTGAATTTTTTTTGGCATTGACGACACAACTGAAGACAATTCTGGTTTCTGCCTGAACTTGTGCTGGTGCAGGCTGTCCTCATGTTTAAGCGTAGTATCACACGCAATAGCACTTAAGTGCATTCAGCGTGATGGTGCGACGCCTTTTGAAGTTAAAGCGTGCTCCTCAACGCATCTGGTAAAGCGTTTTCATGCACATTTGACACGTGACAAGGTTTGTGCAGTTGTCCGGCCGCGCCAGTGATTTTGTTTTGCCACAGCGCATTTCTGTTACTAAACGCAAATATGCTTTACTGTGCCCTACCCAAAACCATCCCTGAACCCAACCTGTCAGTAAAGCAATGTTTCTGCTGCTGTACAAATGGACGATGCCTGGTGCCATTACCTTGGAACAATGAGCCACAGCTGTACCAGAGATTCTTAAATATATAGAGATATGCCAACATTATAGGTTGCTATGGGCACCTAACGTGACCAGGTTCCGGTCTGCCTAAAGGGGCGTGTCATAATGCTCCTAGAATGAATAAAACAGTCCTTAGGTCTGCCTAGGTCTGCCTAAAGGAGGACTTAGAACCCGGAAACAATGGGCCAATGGAACCTCTCTCTCTCTCTCTCTGGCTGTACCACATACCACAAGTCCATTCACTGTGTTGCTATTGCTTATTGCTACATCCAGTGTTGCTATTGTTTATTATATTGCTACTCTGTTGCTATTGCTTATTGCTACATCCAGTGTTGCTATTGTTTATTATATTGCTACTCTGTTGCTATTGCTTATTGCTACATCCAGTGTTGCTATTGTTTATTATATTGCTACTCTGTTGCTATTGCTTATTGCTACATCCAGTGTTGCTATTGTTTATTATATTGCTACTCTGTTGCTATTGCTTATTGCTACATCCAGTGTTGCTATTGTTTATTATATTGCTACTCTGTTGCTATTGCTATTTTGTTGCTATTGCTTATTGCTACATCCAGTGTTGCTATTGCTTATTGCTACTGTGTTGCTATTGCTTATTGCTACATCCAGTGTTGCTGTTGCTTATTGCTACATACAGTGTTGCTATTGCTTATTGCTACTCTATTGCTATTGCTATTGCTACTCTATTGCTATTGCTACTCTATTGCTATTGCTATTGCTACTCTATTGCTATTGCTACTCTATTGCTATTGCTATTACTATTGTATTGCTATTGCTAATTGCTACATCCAGTGTTGCTATTGCTTATTGCTACATCCAGTGTTGCTGTTGCTTATTGCTACATCCAGTGGAATTAAATACTCAGAGACTTGTTTGCTGATGTGTGTCTTTGATTTTGAGCTACGTTGTTAACCTGATAAACCAGCCTAAATGTGAGACCGGAGTAATTTAATGTGGCCCCGATGAACGATACCTCCGAAGATTGTTGATGAGAACAACCTGTTATTTTTTCAAACCGCGCTCTGACCAATCGGCGATCTTTGCCGTTGATGTGCTTTCCCAACGGTGTTGCGAGATTTGTCGTCACTCCCTCAAAACTGCATAAAATCACAAGTAGCCTACAAATTAGAGTAGAGTAGAGTACTTTTATTAATCCCGAAGGAAATTAAGGTGTCCGTCAACTTACATAAATACACAAATCCAAACATACACAAAGAACTTATACACATAAAATCACATGTCCTCGGGTATCTCTGGCTTTGCAACTTTCACACGAGATCAACGAGGTAAAAAAAAAAAATCCCGATCCGACATTGCATCACAGGCTATTTATCCCGAGTTTAAAGGGACACTGTATGAGAGTTTTAGTTGTTTATTTCCAGAATTCATGCTGCCCATTCACTAATGTTACCTTTTTCATGAGTACTTACCACCAGCATCAAATTCTAAGTGTTCATTATGACTGGAACAATTGCACTTTTCATACATGAAAAGGGGGATCTTTTCCATGGTCCGCCATTTTGAATTTCCAAAAATAGCCAGTTTTAGCTGCAAAAATGACTCTACCTGGATCATACTAGGACACATTTGTTTATTACTTCG
>NC_085859.1:1856863-1871863 GCF_034702125.1 Engraulis encrasicolus | reverse complement strand
TCCCTTTAAAGGTAGAGGTGGGTAATGTTGTTAGTATAGTTGTGTTTTCTTTTGCTTTCTATTGCAGAGACGCGTTTCGGCAACACTCTGAAGAAGACGCACGCCGAAACGTGTCTTGGCAATAGAAAACACTACTATGCAAGGTGCGGCCTCCTTCTTGAAAACATTGAATTTAAAATTTGAGCCAGCATCCACAGAGGTTTAAATAATTAAGAGTGACGCCTGCTCCAAGAAGAAAATTAAAGGGGTATGCTACTATTTTGGGGCTTAATACAGTTAAAATCGTTGGCCAGGGTTTATAAAGGTGGTAAAGTGTCTTATTTCTCATGTTAGGCGTTGTCTTGTTTTAAGACAAGTTAAAAGAGGGCATATGTCGCTAAGCTAGTGAAAGTCAATGGATCCGTGTAGCATGCTACAATATAGTAATATAGTAACCTTAAAGGTGCACTGGGTAATGTTTTTGGAGAATCCATGCTGCCCATCCACAAATGTCCACCATGTCCGCCATTTTGAACGTCCAGAAATTTACATTTTTAGCTGCAGAGCTTCCTGTACTTTGGTCATATTAGTAAATAATAAATATTTATTATTTTGTAAATATTCCTGAAATTGTCAAACTCAGAAGCGCCGTTGAAATATTAATGAAATGATCCGGTTTGGCAGCACAGTTTCAATGAGTAAATACCAACTCTGGCCACAGTCCTCCTACACAGTGTACCTTTACCAACTCCTTGGCACCTTAGGGGTCAAACATACCAAAGCTGAACGGAACGGACGCAAGACGAACGCGGTCTTTCTGCTTAGTTTCGGCCGGTGTGTTTTTCTCTGCCTTTCACACTGACAGCCTTTCACACTGACACTGACACACTGAAAAAATCGCGGCCGTTCCGCAATGCTTTACCACCCTACACAGCAAAACTGGAAGTGTTATTTTGAGTTGATTTTACTGGTGTTAATTATTCTGGTGTGAACGGGAGTCACTGGGTGTTGATTGTGGTGTTACTTTAACACTGGGAGTGCTTAAAAAGCTCTGCGCACTGTGTTGTTTCAAAGAGTTAACTGCCTAACACTGATTGAGAGTGACATTCCACATCCGGTTCTTTCATCTGATTCTTCCGTTTGGACGGCGGACATCTTGCTGCTGGATATCTTTTCCACATGTGAAATAGATAATGGCTTAAAAAGGTAAGAATCTTAATATATTAATGTGAGGTTGGTTGTATTTTCGAGAATGTTTGAAATAGACAAATCAGCCGAGTGTAGGCTTATGTGTGTAACCTGGTCAACTAAAAACTTTGTGTTTGGACTAGTTATCAACCGTAGTCTAACAACTAATTGTTAGACGAATCAAGGATTTGCAGCCTGACCTAGGCCTACATGTAATATGTAGCCTAACCTAAGCATAATATCCCCTATGTTTTCTTTTTGTGAAAAATGAAATATATTTTGTGAAATGGGACATGGCTATCCAACTGCAAGCTAGTTTCGTGAGCACGTTGTATTAGCCTACAGGCTTGACGACGGACATTTCGCTTTGTTTTCCAAAATAACACCATCTAACTAGTTCTAAATGACACACCAGCGAATCTATATTGCTCCTTAGTAAACCGTATCTGGCATAATATCTGCCGACAGTTGTTTTAAGTTTGCCACCTGTGGGAGGCAGTGTGGGCTAATTAGGAAGCAGAGTCGTTTCTCTGATAGGAGGGCCATCTCATTCGTGAAAGTTGCCTAATTGTTAGCAGCTGACAGCAAGGCATTTGAAAATGCAACCGTTACCTCCGCCATTTTGTTATTGCACCGATGTATCGACCGATGCATGCATCCGCAATTGTCTTAACATAATTAGCTATTAGAGCTCTAGAAGTCAGCAATAGTGTGTGTGTAGCGGGAATTCTACTGAAAAGGTAAGAATCTCGACCGAGGAGCCATGGGTCTCTTCGAGTTTCAGGTTATCATTGTCCAAACGGACTTAGCTAGTGAACTCCTCACTTCAGCATTGTCAAGGCATTTGACATGGGATGGGTAAAAATAGCAGTGGTAAGTGAGCCCACACGTAATTGAATGAGACGCTTTGTAAGGGTTCGACCTGTATGGCTATGTTTCATGGTTGATTGTACCTAGTGAAACTCGAGCATTGCTACTGCACCAAGCAGTGAGCGGTTCTCTCACTGGCACCACGGCACTACTCGGTGACTAGCCTACTTCATGGGATCTGCGGTCCTTGCTGTCTTATTCACAAAAGTTGTAGCCTGCTTGATATGTTATTCTAATCCCCTAATGCTGTCGTTTAAACGACCACATGGTCACTGTAGCTGTTGCTGATTTCCTTCGGAATGTGCGTTCTGTCAGAGAAACTTTTCAGAGACGCTGACAAACTGACTGAGTGGGGAGATACAGCTCAGGAAATGAAATGCTGCTTTTGCACGATCGTTCCGAGCTGGCTCTTGTGAGTTATCTGGTGTTAACGGGGCAAACGTGAAGTAGTTGGCCAGCTCAAATCCCAAGTCTTCAGGATATTGCATTACTCACTTTGTGAACGCGAGTTGGGATTTTTTTGGCGACAAGTTAGTGTGCAGGCTAGATGGTAACTGGTGCTTCATGCTACATCAACTAGATTGCGCAGGTTGGCTGTGTGTAGCGCTTGTGGAACATGTGCACGACACGTCTGTCTGTTTAAAGCTAGTGCTGTTCACAACGAGTTTTCATGCAGGACGACAGAGCGTGCTCATTTGTCTAGTCAGCAAAATTAGAACAAACATTTCCCTGAAATTTGTTTTTGGACCTTGGGGTGTCTGTCAGCTGCCAGCCTGCCACTAAAACCTCTCTCTTCCGTCATTACCTAAACAGTAGAGCCCTATCTCACACCTTTCGTAACATCGTCACGAAAATAATAGATTCATTTTCGTGGTGCATTCACGAAATTGCCCACCTTTCGTAAAGCCTTCACGAAAATAATAGATTAATTTTCGTGGTGCATTCACAAAGTTGAACAGTATCACCAGAGCCTTACTTGAACCTCATTTGAGCTCATCTTATATAACCATACTTTTTTTTTAACCTTTTAGGTAACAACTACAAGCGTAAAACTTAATGAGATTACATTTGCTTGATTCAATAAATGGGTAGTCTGTGAATTATGAAAAGCGGTGTATTCTTAATCTCTTTTTCCACTTCAACATTGTGGTATGTTGACATTGCATTTCTAAATATATTCCAGGATTTCCCATTTGAGGACGGCATGTTGCTGAAAGTTAAATATCGCAATGTGAAGAAGTATATCAGTTGTCACTCAGCCGTGACCTATGTGGACTTCATCAGTAAAGGCAAGGACTTTGATGTCTTAAAAACACTTATTGACGGTGTTATCATGGCATATGTCTTCTGTTTACTCCCCTTACATGTGATTTCAAAGACATTATTGTTGCACATCTGTAGGAAAGGAACTGAACTTTCAAATTATCCTACTATATTACAATCCTTCTATGCAATAGTACTGATCTCATAATAACAGACATTTGCCATTGACTGAAAAGTACAACAGTAATACTGTATACCAGAATGGCCATATATACGGTAGGGTCAGATTTCAGATTGTCATTGTTTCTCTTCTTTTACAGTGAAAGAAAAGTTTGGGCTTCCTGATGGCACTGAGCTTGAGGTGTTCGATGATGCAGATACAGCAGTTGACGAAGACATCATTTCAGAACTATTGGAGTCCAATCCAGGTCTTTGCTTGACAGTTCGTGAAAAAACTTCAGATGAAGGTATGGGTCTTATGCTGTCAATGAAGAGTACATAACATTCAGTGCCTAAAAGAAGTCTACCTTCCTGTTCAAATGCTAGGTTTTTGTTATGCAAAAAAAAACGACAGAAAGACAAATGATTTTCCCCACTTAAATCTAAATTATTATACTGGGCAATGCTAGCGAAAAAAAAACTTAAAGTTTTAAATGGAGGGAATACAAATTACAAACGTGTATCAACATGGTGGCATAGATATGCACACCCTTAAACGTAATACTTTGTTGTTGTTGGGCCATTTCAAAACCTCAACCTTATTCTGGTGAAGCCATTAAGTTCCTGCGCATCTTCACCTTTTTAACAGGGGGCCGAAAGTTTTGTGCCACTACCACGGCCCTGTTCATAATTGAGCATTTCCACAGAGGCTTTGGTAGTGGCACAGAACTTTTGACCCTCTGTTAGAAAGATGACGATGCAAAGGAACTTCATCTTCCAGAACAACAATTGCCCTACAAGCACACACCTAAATCAACAAAGAAATGGCTTCGCCAGAGTATGGTTGAGGTTTTGGAATGGCCCAGATTGAGTTCAGACCTGTATCCCATCGTACATTAGTTGTGTGATCTGAGGAGGACTGTGCACAGAGGATACACTCGCAATCTGTCTGATATGGAGGTTTTTTTGCAAACAAAAGTATTCGTTCAAGGGTGTGTTTATTAATGCAACCATGTTAATGTAAGGTTTTTATTTCCTATTTAAGTTAGAAAAATCAGAGAATTTATTTGTCTTTCTGTCATTTTCTTTACATAACAAAAACCTGGCATTTGAAGAGGGGTAAGCTTATGTAGACTTTTGAGACCCACTGTACAAATGTACGTAATGCTTTCACTCTTTGGTGTTTGGTTTATAGGTATGGTATGTAGACTTGCCAGTCAGCTTTGCAACTATACTGTCCATTGCCATTGGAACTTTCCAGGAACATTAAAAACACTAATAGTTACAGTACTTGTCTTGCACAACATTACATGTTACCGCAACAGCCCATGTGAAAATGGATACTACCACAGTCATATATTAATCAAAGGATGTGTTGTACAGATTTCTTTCCTTTAGACCACTCAACACCTTCTACTTCAGCATCTTCTCTCACGGACACCTTGTCCTTTTCATCAAGCGACAGCGACCTAAGAGAAAAGAGTCTTTCTACAGGTTGTAGTAGAGAGAACAAAGACGGAAGCCCATCTGTGGTGAAAGCTCCCCTGTCAGAGACCGCAAAAGAGGTAACATTTTAAAAGTACAGTCATGTGTTGTAAGTGAACGTACCGCATTTCTGTGGCACAGACACTGGCAAAGTTTCTATTAATACTGAAACTCCTGAAACATTTGTTTCTCACCTAAAACTGCATCAGGGAAAACCACTCAAATGTAACCTGTGGTGGGGGGCGCTGTGGCGCAGTGCGCTAAGCCCCCCACATTTGGGCTTGCATGCCCACGGGGAACCCGGTTCGAGTCCGGACGGAGTCATTTCCCGATCCCACCCCATCTCTCTGTCCCACTTGCTTCCTGTCACCATCTCAGACTGTTCTATCAAAATAAATGCATAAAAGCCCCTAATATATATATATATATATATATATATATATATATATATATATATAAACATATATATATAAATGTAACCTGTGGTGCATGACACTTAACATGCTTAATTGTTTAAAAATGATGATAATTATGTTTGTTTTTTGTGTAAGCAGATGGTCAAAAATGCCTTGCTTCGGAAATCTGGAGGAGAGGACATTCTTGAAGAGTATAAATCAGAAAACACGCTGAAGCACCGCACCAGGAGGCAGCTTGTCAACATACTGGCAAGTGATATGACTGAGAGACATGGGTAAGACCTAGTAATTGAACTTTGACATGGGTTTACATTTGTGCAAAAATGTTCTCCTGCCTGTCAGTATTAATTCTGTCCTAAGCCCTTTCTGGGAAAGGACCCTCATTTTGCCTTAGAATGAATTCATTCAGCTCTATCTTACCGACATATTTAATAAGACCGTTCAAATCTCAAGAACCTGAATGCAGTGTATGGGTCTCCATGGCACAATGGGTTAAGTGAATTTCTTGTCTTGCAACTATAGCCGGATTCCCTCCCGTCAACAGAAGGAGAAGTATGCGCTGGGAATCATTTCACTTTTTCCTGCACTTAAGGATCCATTCTCACCAAAAGGATATGTAAGTTTTGCATTGATTGTTAGGAGTCAGTAGAAAAAAATGACATTGGAAAGTGGCTAATACGACCGATAGGATGGCTATTATTGCATTATATTATTTTTTTCTCATTTTTTTTATTCATAGCAACTGAAGCTAGACACTTTATTGAAACTGGAATATGCTATGAACCTCTTTTTTAAAATACAGAAGAATCATAGAGATAATGGCCTGACTTTAATGATGATTTTACTTTTGTTTCCGTTTGCTGTGCCTGATATAAGACTATTTTCATGTTCTATCATTTGTTGTAGGAGCATTTTTATGATGCACAGAAAGGTACTGGATATTTGGCGTGGCGTCTGAAGACAATGAGCAGGACTACAGCAAAGAGGCCAGCAAAGGAGCCATCATTGCCTAAAGACCAAGGGCCAAAACGGAGAAGACAAGTGACAACACTGCCTGAGCAGCTAGATGGTGACGACTGCAGGGAAGCCATTTCGTTTCTTATTCACACCCCTGAAGAAGCAAGTGTGCTGGAGAAAATGAAGATGACGTTTCAATATCGGCAGGACTTGGTGCATGACCCAGAAAGAAGCGCGGATGTCTTCAAAACATTCCCACGTTTCCTGGATGTAAAAGGACTCGTGAGTACAACATTCATTTTCCTTATTTCATACTTCAGCCTTAGTGTCCTTAGTGTGCTGTTATGAAAACCTTGTCCTAGCAATGGTTAAATCAGAGTTTTAACCCTGGTTCAATATTTTATCATCTTTTATGTGATTACCAGGTAAATCAAGACTTCAACCTGCTGTTTGGTGCTGAAACAAGTTCCAAGTTGTTGAACAAGTGGGACACAACATTCAAGCTGAAGATCATCAAAGAGGCCACCCAGCTGACTCCATCAACTGATCTGTGTCGTCTGGTAAAAGCGGCTGAGAGACACCCACAGAGTGATGGTATGCTGGCACACAGTGTTTTACAGTATAAATAACACCAGTTTAACCCATTGATGCTGCATGCTGCGTAGAGCAAAATTGACCCATGTGCGCTGTGTAATATTTTTAGTAGTTCATTTCCAGAATTCATGCTGCCCATTCACATGTGTTACCTTTTGAACAAATACGTACCACCACCATCAAATTCCAAGTATTTTGACTGATATTTTGACTGGGATGGGGTATCTTCTCCATGGTGCGCCATTTTGAATGTCAAGAAATAGACATTTTTAGCTGCAAAAGTTATTGGACTTTGTTCATACTTGTAAATGTTGGTTTATTATTTAGTAAATATTCATGAAAAGACCAAATTTAGCAATAGGCAGCACAGTTTCAATGAACAGCGTAGTTGCAACCCAGTTTGGCCACATCTTACACAGTGTACCTATAAATTGAGATTAAAGTAAAAAAAAATCCCTGATGCAAGATGAGGATCTTGGCTTTTAAAAACATCTGATTTCATGTTTTTATGTGCTTCGTGGGCTGAGATATTAAGGTTTTTATAGGCTGAGGACACTTTTTCCAAAGAAAGACTTTTCAGCAGGGGTTTTGCAGTTGCTTTTGGCAGAAATGAGTTAATGTTTTCTGTTCACATGTTAATCACTGACTTCTCTCTCTCTCTCTCTCTCTCTCTCTCTCTCTCTCTCTCTCTCTCTCTCTCTCTCTCTCATAGATTGGGACAGTGACATGGCCACACTGCTGTTGCTACTTCATCTTTTGCCTCCCACGGCTGGACGCAAGAAGACCAAGATCAGCCCAACTGATGCAGCTGATCGAATGGTGCTCTTCCACAAGGTACATTAATCGTAAAATTTACAAAACTTACTAGTGTTTACTTGTGTTTTTCTAAAACAGTGGTTCTTAACCTGGGGTGCGGGCACCCCCTGGGGCTCCGCCAGAGATTTCACGGGGTGCATGGAATTTTGATTGTGTTGAGGTTGTGACCAAAATTCTGCTTCCAAACATTATAATTAGGCCAAATTAAGACCAAATTTAAACATGTTTTTGTCCCCATGTAAGAGCATTGCTGTAATTAATGTCTAAACTAAGAAGCATTGTAATTAATCACTTGAATCATTTTTTTGGTGCATATACAGTCCCAAGAAAAAGTTTGTGCACCCTTTGAAATTTCTTACCTTTCTGTTAAAATTGGTCATAAAACATGTTCTGATCTTCCCGGAAATCACAAGAAGGAACAACCAGAGTCTGCTTTAACTAATTCAACCCAAACATTTACAAGTTATCATATTTTCATTGGCCATAAGATGTAAACATTCACAGAACAGCAAGGCATAAGTAAGTACACCCTAGCATTCAATAGCCTTGGTCTCACTGCAGGGCCAGCCCCGGGCTGGCCCGGACAAAAGCGGGCTGACGGTGATCTCATCAAAAGGGGGCTAGGTGCTAAAGATGGCCGCCGGGCCAGGTTGTGGGGCTAAGGGCCGCTTTCCCTGGCCCGTCGAATTCGATGGGCCAGCAAGCACCGCTGAGGCTCGGAGGCGGGGTCAACCTCGGGCGATATAGCCCACGTGCGATATAGCCTACCAGACCTTCGGCGATAATAGCGCAAAAGCTAAATAAGCCGACATAAATGTCATGTGTGAGTATTTGTGAGACACTTTGTATTGGTGTCCAGTGGAAAGCATGCCAAATCACGATAATGGCACAAGAGTTGGCGGCTAAAAGCAGAAAAAAGCCGACATGACTTAGCTATGACATCCCAAGTTTAAGTGTGTGGTGCCCATGATGCCCTGATAACAACAAAAAAGTTATGTTGGCTAAATAACTTTAAAAACACAAACAGAAGTGCCAAAGTTGCATCTTATGAAATTATGCCATAAGAAAGCCAAACACCCCAAACTAATAATTTGCCCAGAATTTAGCGATAAGTCCCCCTGTGCTTTCACGCCATGGTGAATCTAAGCTAAAGAGTCCTAATCTAAAAGATATATAGGTCTAAATATATAAATAACCAGCGATCTCCTTCTCCTACAGACATGTGTTAGGGCTTGTTCGAAAGCTGAGATTCTTAGCTTTTTACAGTTTTTTACGGAACGTTTTTATGTTCTTTCATTCAAAAGTTATTAAACTGTAAGCGGCCGCTGTTGCAAGTGAAAAAATAGCGCTTTCCAATTATTTTTTTTATCTCGTCATTTTTTTCCTAACAGCCAGCGATCTCCTTAACCTAGACCTACAGACATGTGTTAGGGCTTGTTCGAAAGCTGAGATTCTTAGCTTTTTACAGTTTTTTACGGAACGTTTTTATGTTCTTTCAATCCACAGTTATTTAACCTTAAGCGGCCGCTACTTCAAGTAAACAATGGCGTTATTCTCCAGCCGGATAGAGAGGAAATCTGTTTTGTCGCTGTGTTCTTTGTTCCCTCGAATTAAACCGACGGTCTAAATAGGCTACATTTGTACGTCCCCAACACAAGACCAGTTCTTTCTAAGTTAGCTCTTTTCATGGAAAAACTTGTTTTTCATGCGTCTTTGTCTTCTTAACATGCGCTGCGTCCCATACAGCTTCTGAATCGACAACTTTGCCATGTAGGCTAATAAAACTGTTCTTGAAAGGCAAGCCATTTTCTTTGCAGTTCTTGTCGTCTTTGTCCGTAGGCTACGAGCCAAACGGCGACCTGCTCCAGCAGAGTTTGCTCAATTTTCTTCTCCTTCTTTGTCGTTGTTCTGTTGTTGTCCTTCTGTGATTTGGGGCGAAAGTGGGCTGTGCGACTGACGTTTCACAAACAAGGCGTGTACCTGAATGTGCCTGGGGTCGGCTATGAGTCCGATCAGGCAAAAAATGGCCCGGGGCCGGCAGCTCCGAGCCGGCCACTCTCCTGAGCCCCGGGCGGCCCCGGGCCGCTGAAGCGCGGTAATGAGACCAAGGCTAATAGGTATTAACCCTAAGTTAGTCGCAATAACCTCAACCAGATGTTTCCTGTAGTTGCAGATCAGATTAACAAAACAATCTGGATGTATCTGGTGTCCCTCTTCTTTAGAAAATGCCTCTCGTCAGCAAGGTTTGTGGGATGTCAGGAGTGCATAGCTTTCTTGACTTCATGCCATATAATCTCAATTGTTTTTTGTCAGGGCTTTGACTGGGCTATTCCAGAATGTGGATTTCATTATTATGAAGCCATTCTAAAGTTGATTTGCTTCTAAAGTATGGGTTGTTGTCACATTTCAGCACCCATACTCTTGTGTGCTTCAACGGTGTGACAGACAGATCTCACTTTTTTTGTAAAAAATCTCGATAAACTTCTGAGTTCATTGTTCCACTGATAATAGCAAACAGAAAAGGGCCTGAGGCAGGAAGGTAGCCGCATATAATGATGCTCCCGCCACCATACTCAAAGGTGGAGATGATGTTTTGGTGAAGGTGTGGTTCTCCAGTTCTCCTCCAAACATGACATTGTGTGTTCCCCTGAACAATTCAACTTTGGTTTCAACGTTGGTCTACAGAATATTTTGCAGTAATTCTATAAAGCATATAAATGCTTTTTCGCAAACCTCAAAGGTGCAGCAATATTTTTTTGGTCAGAAACCCCATTAATTTTAGATTGGCAGAATGAATCCCATTTTTAGCTATTCTTGGTTACATCTCCTCTTCTGAGTATGGTGGCGGGAGCATCATTATATGCGGCTTCCTTGTTGTCTCAGGTCCTTGACAGTTTGCTATTATCAGTGGAACAATGAACTCAAATTTATTGTGATATTTTACAGAAAAAACGTGAGGAAGTCTGTCACACAGTTGAAGCACACAAGAGTATGGGTCCTGAAATGTGACAACAACCCATACTTTAGAAGCAAATCGACTTTAGAATGGCTTCATAATAATGAAATACACATTCTGAAATAGCCCAGTCAAAGCCCTGACAAAAAACAATTGAGATTATATGGCATGAAGTCAAGAAAGCTATGCACTCCAGACATCCCACAAACCTTGCTGACGAGAGGCAGTTCTCTAAAGAAGAGGGAGACAAGATACAAACAGATTGTTTTGTTAATCTGATCTGCAACTACAGGACAAGTCTGGTTGATGATATTTCAACTAACTGAGGGTTAAAACCTACTTAATGCAAGGGTGTACTTACTTATGCCCTGCTCTCCTGTGAATGTTATGGCCTTATGAACAATAAAAATATGATAACATGTAAATGTTTGGGTGGAATTAATTAAAGCAGACTCTGATTGTTCCTTCTTGAGATTTCCGGGAAGATCAGACCATGTTTTATGATCAATTTTGACAGAAATGTAAGAAATTTCAAAGGGTGTACAAACTTTTTCCTGGGACTGTACATGTGTAGACATTTGGGATGGGGGTGCGCGGCTTGTCTTGGGAACGGCTAAGGTTAAGAACCACATATCTAAAACCTACTGTTAATGTCTGAAGCAAATAAGTCACTAGAGATGTTTTTTATCATGTGTTTTGCAGTCATGCAGCAGCATTGATGAACGTCTAAAAGAAAGAGAAGGAAAGCAGCCATTCATCCTTGCGGTTGGCCGTACCCGTAACAAGATTGACACCTACTATGTTGCCGTTGACAAACAGCTCATTCCATGCCACCACACCAGCTCACTGAGTGCGTTTGACGAACTTTTCAAGTGTCACTACGTCTTCAACCTCTCGTATGATGAGTCCCTGGTCCAGCTGTACACTTTTGTACAGACCACTGTATTCAACATCGATGTTGCCTCCACAGACGAGTCACCGCGTGTTCGTGAGTTGCGTGCCAAGATCTTGAATGACAATGTTTAAATGTTTTATCTGTCAAGCCTTGCATACCACCAGTAAGGCCTTAATAAGCCACTTGCGGATAGGACACAGTTTTTACCCAAGCACCAAGTTCAAATTGTCTTGTTCCCAGGACGCCTGTCGGCGTCAGTTCAGTACATATGCAGGTTTGATGAAGCATTTAAATACTGTTCATGGTAACGATTTCTGTCACGGTGATGATGCAGAAGAGGGTGGCCTCTTTGATAATCTTCAGCTTGAACCTGATTGTCTTGTTTCAAAAACTTTTCAAACTGAAAGTAATAGATCTGGTCAGTGTAGCAGTGACGATACGAAAAACATTTGTGCTGCAATTATTTCTAAACTAACTGGTAGTGGTGTGGCAAATAGTGTAGTTTCATCAGTTGTAAGTCATTTAGAAGATTTTGCAGAAGGACTTCATTCTGAGTTTAAGCACAAAGTTTTGTCTGCTATACCGGCTGATAATCCTGTAAGAAATACATTGGGAAAGTGTCTTGAAACCTTTGAAAACCCTGTTGAGAACTTTAATACTGAAAGTAAAAGAAAAAAGTATTTAAGTGAAAAATGGGGAATGGTGGACCCTGTGGAAAAACTGTTGGGATTCCGCTATGATTCAAGGCTCAATAAAGTTACAGGTACTTTTGATCAAGTACCAGTAAAAGACACTTTTGTCTATGTTCCAATTTTGGAAACAATCAAATTTATCTGTCGCAATACTCATATTTGTGGACTGCTTAGCACACCTTCTGTATCAAGCGAAAACCGGTATGAGGACTTCTGCGATGGAAGTTACTTTAGATCACATCCATTGTTTTCAGAACACCCAACATCCCTGCAAATTCAGTTATATTACGATGACCTGGAGACAGCAAATCCGCTTGGTTCGAAGCATGGACTTCATAAAGTTGGAGCACTGTACTTTGTTTTGAGAAATTTGCCCCCAAAGTTAAATTCTGCACTAATGAATATCCATTTAGTTGCATTGTTTCATGCAGATGATGTTAAAAAATACAGCTTTGATCCCATTTTGCAGCCGCTAATTGATGACCTCAAAGTGTTGGAAAGTCATGGAATTAGTTTGCCATATTCAGCTGTGAATGTCCACGGCACAATTTGCCAAATCACAGGCGATAATTTAGGCATGCATGGGATCATGGGTTTTATCGAGTCATTCAGTGGACGTTATTTTTGTCGCTTGTGTTTGATTGAAAAAAGTGATGCCCAGAATGTGTTTAGTGAGGATGACCCAAAGATTATCTTGCGAGGCAAAGAAATCTTTGAAACGCATTGCAACGAGTTACAGTCAAATCCTCAACAGTTGCATGTGTATGGTTTAAAGAGGAATTCAACTTTAAACAGCTTACAGTTCTTTCATGTTTCCCAGAACTTTTCGTTGGACATAATGCATGACATTCTTGAAGGGGTTGGACAGTATGAAATCAAGTTGCTATTAGAATACCTGTCTGAACATTTCTTGGCAAAACCTGGTGTTCTGTCTCGAATCTATGCTTTTGACTATGGGTACTTGGAGCGGAAAAATCGTCCATCAAGGGTCAACTTGGATAGTGGTAACAATACAATAGGATTGAACTCAATTCAGACTCTCTGTCTGATTAGAAATATTCCCTTGATTTTTGGTGACATTGTGCCGGAAGGTGATCAGAATTGGTCTTTGATGTTGCTTCTACTACAAATCATTAACATCATTTTCTCTCCATCTGTAACAATGGGCATGACGGTGTATTTAAAACATTTAATAATGGAACACCATGTCTTGTTCAGACAGCTTTATCCAAACAGGAATATGATCCCAAAACACCATTTCATGTTACATTATCCGAGTTGTATCAGAAAAATTGGACCCTTAATTCATATGTGGAGTATGAGATTCGAAGCAAAGCACCGGGTGTTCAAAAACACACTGAAAAATTTTAAGAACATCACAGTGTCACTTGCCAAAAAACACCAGATGTTGATCGCTTACAATTGGGAGACATCCCCTTTAAACCACATAGAGTATGGTCCCCTGAAAATATATGATCCAGATACTGACCATGAACATTTACCCCAACTTGTGCCTTTTGTGCAAGACGATACTTTTTCAACTAACTGGGTTAAGATCTGTGGGACAGAGTATAGAGTTGGCTTGGTTGTATCTAGTGGCATTGACCATGATATTCCTTTGTTTTATAGGATAAAAGTGATACTTAAGCTTAAGAATGGTATCCATTTCATTGCCAATAAGCTTGACGTTGAATACTTCAGTGAACATTTTCATGCGTACAAAGTGTGTGAATCAGATGAGAAAGTTGTAATCAATGCAGATGTTGTGGAAACGTACAGGCCCTTTGACCTGCAGAGCAGTTACAGTACTGATGATGCTTGTCTTTACATTGTACCGTTATTTGTGTAGCGTAAGTGTTTTGTGGTGTGATCTGTAAGTGTTTTTGGTGCTTGGTGTAATAAAAATTGTAAATGTATTATTTGCTTGTCTTTCCCCGTTTTGTGTAAGACGACTTAACACTTGTAGAAACATTAATTTAATTTAGATTGTATATTTCATGTATGTAAATGTGCACTCCACGCAGTACAGAATCTGAACATTTTAGAAAAAGCAGTATTTATTGTATAACATAACACCAATTAGTGTTACATGGTAACCCCTATAGTGAGTTGAGCTAAGCTAATTCAACACTCAAATGTGTTAAAAATAGAACACTGTGGGTGTAAAGATGTTTCACTTAAAGTGAAAAGCTTTAACACTAATTGGTGAGGAATTCAACACTCAAATGTGTTAAAAATAGAACACTGTGGGTGTTAAGATGTTAACACATAAAGTGAAAAGCTTTAACACTAATTGGTGAGGAATTCAACACTCAAATGTGTTAAAAATAGAACACTGTGGGTGTTAAGATGTTAACACATAAAGTGAAAAATTGGTGTGAAAAATACACTAGAATAGAGTTAAAATGTAACACTGTGGGTGTTAAAGAAGTAACACTGAAATAGAGTTAAACTATTTACACTTTCCATAGTGTTGATTTAACTCTGAACCGGTGAGCATTATATAAACAGGAAACGTGTTAAATTTAACTCTATGGGAGTTGATTTAACACCGGCCGATTTGCTGTGTAGTGTGTAAGGGGTCTTACACACCAGGGCGGTAAAGCGTCGCGTCGAAAATACATTGAAACATATCCGTCCTTACACACCAACCGGCGGTCGTCGGGCGTCAGCGGCGCGGGAGCCGGCTCCGCGCCGCGCTGCATTTGGAAAATAGAACTCGAGCGTATT
>NC_085859.1:1844363-1851863 GCF_034702125.1 Engraulis encrasicolus | reverse complement strand
CACACACACCATGTACACACACACAGACACACACATACACACACACACACACACACACACACACACACACACACACACACACACACACACACACACCATGTACACCATGCATACCACCAGGACAACCAGAGTTTCATCTCACTAATGTTCATGCTTCCTATTAATGGCCTGAATGGCTGAAGTCAGATCGTCACCGTGTAAGCTGAAGTCAGATCGTCACCGCGTAAGCTGAAGTCAGATCGTCACCGCGTAAGCTGAAGTCAGATCGTCACCGCGTAAGCTGAAGTCAGATCGTCACCGCGTAAGCTGAAGTCAGATCGTCACCGTGTAAGCTGATATACGTATTGCTGTCATCAACCCTTGACAAGGCAGTACACACATTGTCCTGTAGGTGGCGGTAACATCTATGGGGAATAACGTTATTGACCCGTTCAGAATTGACGTCCTCATGAATGCGTGGGCATCATTGACTCGAACACACCAGAGATGTTTTAAGGGTATTACGAGAGACTCCACTCTTCTGGGTGGTACTGCACTCTAGGGGCCGCCAATGGCAGAGTGCAGACTCCGTTCAGAATCAATGAGAATAATAATAATCAGAATAATGGGCTGCGCTCTCTCAACAGCGTCCACTGCAGGCATGGGTAAAATAGGGAGTGGGGAGGTTGTATTTAAAACTGGCTGTGAACACACAGACACACACACAAACTGACAGTGCAGACACTAAAGAGAGAAAAACTGCCGTTCTGAAGCGTGTACGTTGATAAAAAGAAATAGAGATTCAAAAAAGTACACTTGTTATGCTATTTTGAGAGGGAAGACGGTGTTACAGAAGGAATTTTTTGTTGTTACAAGACATTAAACTTCTGACTGGACCAATGACATCGTCAGGAATGCCCATGTCTGTCGTGCCCACTGCATATCTGAAGTTAGTGTGACCATCCGTTGTCTTATTTCGGAGAAAACACCTGTCGAGTTTCTGTACAGGTGAACGGTGCCGATTCTGGGCTAACAATGCGCACGCAGCCAAATTACATCATATCTGTTTACAAACTCTAAAGGGGTCAATACAGCAATAATGCTCACACGGCGGTAACATCTATCAAATATCATTATACTAAGACGCTAAGCTGAGACGGCGATAATATCTATGAAATATTTTAGCGTGCATTAAGTTGACGGTAATATCTATGGGAAATATCATTAGCGTGCAAAGACGACGGTAATATCTATGGGGAATATCATTATACGAAGACGCTAAGCTAAAGCGGTAACATCTATATCATTATACTAAGACGCTAAGCTAAAGTGGTAACATCTATATCATTATGCTGCGCTAAGCTAAAGCGGTAACATGTATATCATTATGCTGCGCTAAGCTAAGACAGCGGTAACATGTATATCATTATGCTGCGCTAAGCTAAAGTGGTAACATCTATATCATTATGCTGCGCTAAGCTAAAGTGGTAACATGTATATCATTATGCCACGCTAAGACGCTAAGGCAAAACGGTCACATCTATATCATTATGCTGCGCTAAGCTAAAGCGGTAACATGTATATCATTATGCTGCGCTAAGCTAAAGCTGTAACATGTATATCATTATGCTGCGCTAAGCTAAGACAGCGGTAACATCTATATCATTATGCTGCGCTAAGCTAAAGCGGTAACATGTATATCATTATGCTGCGCTAAGCTAAAGTGGTAACATGTATATCATTATGCTGCGCTAAGCTAAGACAGCGGTAACATCTATATTAGGCATCACCAACGTGGTGCCCGTGGGCGCCAAGTAGCCCTCCAGGAGCTTCTGATGTGCTCACCAAGGATGTTTGTAAACAACAACAACTGTAAGATTTTAATCACAGTTAATGTTTTTCTTAATTTAAATGCGAGATTACTTCTTTATAACCTATAAGCAAATTATCATTAAATCATAGTGTGATTTGGAAATGAAGTCAAGGCATCAGTAGAGGACTTTGAACAAACAAGTAGCCCTCGGGAAGCTTTTAGTAGATCTTCAGCAGCCTCAGTAGCCCTCAGACCTAGAAAGGTTGGGGACCCCTGATCTATATCATTATGCTGCGCTAAGCTAAAGCTGTAACATGTATATCATTATGCTGCGCTAAGCTAAAGCTGTAACATGTATATCATTATGCTGCGCTAAGCTAAAGCTGTAACATGTATATCATTATGCTGCGCTAAGCTAAAGTGGTAACATGTATATCATTATGCTGCGCTAAGCTAAAGTGGTAACATGTATATCATTATACCGCGCTAAGCTAAAGTGGTAACATGTATATCATTATGCTGCGCTAAGCTAAAGCTGTAACATGTATATCATTATGCTGCGCTAAGCTAAGACAGCGGTAACATGTATATCATTATGCTGCGCTAAGCTAAAGCGGTAACATGTATATCATTATGCTGCGCTAAGCTAAAGCTGTAACATCTATATCATTATGCCGTGCTAAGCTAAAGCTGTAACATGTATATCATTATGCTGCGCTAAGCTAAAGCGGTAACATCTATATCATTATGCCACGCTAAGACGCTAAGCTAAAGTGGTAACATGTATATCATTATGCTGCGCTAAGCTAAAGTGGTAACATCTATATCATTATGCTGCGCTAAGACGCTAAGCTAAAGTGGTAACATGTATATCATTATGCTGCGCTAAGACGCTAAGCTAAAGTGGTAACATGTATATCATTATGCCGTGCTAAGCTAAAGCTGTAACATGTATATCATTATGCTGCACTAAGGCGCTGATAACATGTATATCATTATGCTGCGCTAAGCTAAGACGGCGGCACCCAGTGTTTGGCCATCTGGTGCTCATATATGTGTACATAGACACTCTAAATATGCACCACTGTAGCCAATGGCCTAGTGCTTAAGGAGATTGCCTTCAGTTCAGATGGTTGCAGGTTCGAATCCTAAGGAGACAGGCTTCAGCTCAGATGGTTGCAGGTTCGAATCCCAAGGAGATGGCCTTCAGATGGGCTTCAGTTCAGATCCGATGGTTGCAGGTTCGAAGTCTACCCTTGGTTGCAGTGCCCTTGAGGAATGCACCTACTGGCAGTCATGGGTGAGCGGTTAGGGCGTCAGACTTGCATCCCAGAGGTTGCCGGTTCGACTCCTGACCCGCCAGGTTGGTGGGGGGAGTAATCAACCAGTGCTCTCCCCCATCCTCCTCCATGACTGAGGTACCCTGAGCACGGTACCGTCCCACCGCACTGCTCCCCATGGGGCGCCACTGAGGGCTGCCCCCTTGCACGGCTGAGGCATAAATGCAATTTCGTTGTGTGCAGTGTGCAGTGTTCACTTGTGTGCTGTGGAGTGCTGTGTCACAATGACAATGGGAGTTGGAGTTTCCCAATGGGCTTTCACTTTCACTTTACTGAACATGCAGAAGTTCTACCATGATCGGCGAGCAGTGAGTAGATCTTTTTCTCAGGATGACCCTGTGTATCTTCAAAATACAGCAGGGGGAAGAGAGAAATGGATTCCAGGAGTGATAATGAAGCAAACAGGACCAGTGTCTTACAGAGTTCAGGGGACAGACAGAGACATTACCTACAGGAGACATGGGGATCAGTTGCGGTCTCGTGTCGCAGCCGAGGAGCTGGATCTGAATACGGACTGTACACCTGCTGACCTTGCCGACCAGCCCACATCCGACCAGCCCAGTGAGAAGCTGGACATGCCAGCAGATGATGGTCCCCTGCACATGGACAGCGAGGTGCCCGCTGCCTCTCCAGACTTGCGTCGCTCAGGCAGAGACCGGAAGCCGCCTGAGCGTTATGTTCCTTTATCATCAGTTACTTTGGCAAGAATGGATTCCACATTGGACTGCTTTTGTATAGTGTGCTACTAATTAAAAAAAAAAAAGAAAAAAGATGCAAAAAGAAAAAGGAAAAAAAAAAGACATTTGGGTTTTGGGGGTGTTGGGTACACTGATGTATTAAAGTTCATTATTGCTGGGGTAACAAAGTTCTTTTATTTTAAAAGGGGGGTGATGTGATGTATTGAAACGTGATTGGGGTTTGGGTAATTGGGAAGTCTAATTAAGGAACACCTGACACCTGTATGTTGCTTCCTGCTTAACCTGAAGTAAAGACACAACTCACAGCAAAAGGGCTGACTGTCTCCGTGTGCGTTATTCTCTGTGAAAATACACCACAGAAAACTGGCGACGAGGATAAAAAACTGGAATTCGGAAGGATGGCTTTAATTGGGACAATAGGAGAATTTGTCCCGAAGTCGGAGTCCTGGACGGCGTATGTTGAAAGAGTGGAGCAGTTCTTCCTAGCGAATGAAATTGCAGAGGAGAAACAGGTGCCCACATTGTTGAGCGTAATGGGACCGACAACTTATGGACTTTTAAGAAATTTAGTGCAGCCAGCTAAACCGAAGGACAAAACATATGACGAAATTGTGAAAACATTGACCACTCATTTTGAGCCTGAACCCCTTTTGATAGCAGAGAGATTCCGTTTCAATCGCCGTAATCAGAAGCCAGATGAGAGTGTCACTAATTACGCAGCTGAGCTGAAGCAGTGCGCAATGCATTGCCAGTTTGGTGCGACGCTGGATGACGCGCTACGGGATCGCTTTGTGAGTGGCATAAGAAATGAAGCGTGCCAGCGCAAATTGCTTTCGGAAGCGAACTTAACTTTTGTAAAGGCGTTCGAGCTTGCTGTAAGTATGGAGACGGCCGCAAAGGATGCCGAGCAGCTCCAGAGACCAGACGCCGGTGCGGAGGCCGTGCACAAGGTGGAGACGCGTCCCTTCAACTCGACGGGGAGGAAGTGTTACCGGTGCCACGGGAAAAATCACAGTTCTGAGATGTGCTACTTCAAAGACGCGAAATGCCACGGGTGTGGAAAAACCGGGCATATTAAAACAGCTTGCAGAGCTACAACTGCTGCTCAACCAAATAGGAGACGCCAGGAAACAGAAAGGAACACAAAATATGTGGAAGCAGAAGATGATGAATTGCCAATGTTCACACTAGCCAGTGAAGCCTGCAAGCAACCTTTCAAAACACACTTTAAAGTGGATGGCCAAGACATCGAGATGGAAATCGACACTGGCGCGGCCGTGAGTATTATCTCTGAAAAAATGTACTTGACGCAATTCCCAGAAAGGCCGCTAGATGTCGCTAGTGTCAAGCTAAAAACATACACGGGGGAAACTATGCCCGTGTTAGGTCAGTTTGAAGCCACAATTGACTATAAGCAGCAAAGAGAGCAGCTACCACTAATTGTAGTGAAAGGTGCTGGCCCTGCATTATGCGGCAGAAACTGGCTACATAAAATTACACTGGATTGGAAGGAAATAAAACATGTGAGTGAGATGCATGAACCAAGGTCCATAGATGAAGTGCTTCAGTTACATTCAGAAGTGTTTAAAGAAGAACTGGGCACACTGCATGGCTTCAAAGCCAAAATTCTTGTAAATCCAGATGTCCCCCCAAAGTTTTGCAAGAGCCGCCCATTGCCATTTGCCATGAAAGCCAGGGTGGATGCCGAACTAGACCGGCTGGAGAAGGCAGGCATAATCTCACCAGTTAAGCATAGCGAGTGGGCTGCACCAGTAGTGCCTGTAATCAAGAAAGACAATACAATTCGCCTTTGTGGCGATTACAAATTAACAGTTAATCAAGCTGCCAATACTGAAACTTACCCCCTGCCTCGCATTGAGGAGCTGATGGCGACCTTAAGTGGAGGAAAAATATTCTCAAAGATTGACTTGGCTTCAGCATACCAGCAAGTGCTACTGGAGGAGGAGTCAAAAAAGCTGTTGACCATCAACACACATCGAGGTCTCTTTGTGTACAATAGGTTAGCTTTCGGAGTTAGCTCTGCCCCCTCCATTTTTCAACGCATTATGGAGAACCTCCTAAAAGATCTTGATGTAGTTACCTATTTAGATGATTTACTTGTAACAGGAAAAAATGAACATGACCATGTGCAGAAGTTACAAAAAGTGCTTCAGAGACTCCAGGAGTGCGGCCTAAGAGTGAAGAAATCCAAATGCGAGTTCGGAAAAAAGGAGATTGAATACCTGGGCCATGTACTGGATAGCCAAGGCCTTCATCCATCCCCAGAAAAGGTAAAGGCCATCAAGGAGGCCCCAGCGCCCTCCTCAGTGAAAGAATTGAGAGCATTTCTAGGCCTAGTCAATTACTATGGCCGGTTCATGCCCAACCAAAGCACCCTATTGGCCCCACTCTACAAACTGTTAAAAGACCACACTGAGTGGGAGTGGACGAAACCACAGCAAAAAGCCTTTGAGGCATGCAAAGAATTGTTAGCAAGTGACCAGGTGCTAATGCACTACAATCCAGACTTGCCTCTTGTACTGGCCTGTGATTCATCAGCCTATGGCATAGGGGCTGTCATTCAACATGAACTACCATCTGGAGAGAAGAGGCCCATTGCATATGCCTCTCGTACGCTGAACCCTGCTGAAAGAAATTACTCACAAATAGAAAAAGAGGGGCTGTCAGTGATATTTGGAGTTAAAAAGTTCCACCAGTACTTGTGGGGGCGGAAATTTAAAATAGTGACTGACCACAAGCCCTTGCTGACTCTTTTTGGAGAGCACAAATGTCTGCCCACTATGGCTGCAGCACGGATTCAAAGATGGGCCATCATACTGTCTGCTTATGATTATACCATTGTGTACTGTGCATCTGAGAAACACAGCAATGCAGATGGACTGTCAAGAGTCCCTTTACCCGAGACAAGTGATGCCGGCACAGCAGCCATCTCGGAGAGCATTCATGCACTGTTAGCAGAGCACCTAGAACAAGCACCCGTGGATGCTGACCAGGTGGCACGCGCCACACGGACAGACTGCATGCTGTCCAAGGTCCTGAAATTCATCATGGATGGCTGGCCGGCGGTCGTGGATTCTACTCTGAAAGCCTTCCACTCACGCCGATATGAACTGTCCACTGAACGGGGATGTGTCCTATGGGGCACCAGGGTCGTGCTACCAGAGAAACTGAGAAAGCTCGTCAAAAAGGAGCTGCACTCGGGACACCCGGGTATAGTGAAGATAAAAGCTCTCGCACGCAAGTACGTGTGGTGGCCCAAGATTGATGAAGATCTAGAACAGGTATGCAAAGCCTGCGAGCCTTGCCAGTTGGAACAACGGAAGCGTCGGCAGGTACCATTACATCCATGGGAGTTTCCAGGCCAGAGCTGGAGAAGACTACACATAGACTTTGCTGGCCCCTTCCTAGGTCACACTTTCATGATAGTGGTGGATGCATACTCCAAGTGGCTGGAGGTGTTCAGAATGCCATCCCTCACCTCACAAGCCACCATCACCAGACTGCGTAGGCTGTTTGCAGCATACGGCCTTCCTGAGCATGTTGTTACAGACAACGCAGCGCAGTACACGTCTGAGGAATTCAAAACCTTCATGAGGCAGAATGGAATTCTACACTCCACCAGTGCCCCGGGTCACCCTGCTAGCAATGG
>NC_085859.1:1819363-1829363 GCF_034702125.1 Engraulis encrasicolus | reverse complement strand
TGTCCCATCTAGTGTAGCTGTGTTCACTGAGTGGACCCCATATCTCACTTCCGTACAGCGCAATAGGCTGAATTACACAGTCAAATATTTTGCACCATATCCTGATTGGTATGTCTATGTTCCAAAATTTTCTTCTAATTGCATATAGAGCTCTGCGAGCTTTGTCTTTTAGGGCATTCACTGCCAGGCAGAAACTGCCTGATGGAGTAATGGGTAGGCCAAGGTAGGTGTACTTCATTGTGTGATCTAGGCTGGTGCTACCTAGATTGAAGTGATATCTGGCTTCCTGACATCTGGGCTTCTTTTGGAATACCATAATATTGGTCTTTTTTAGGTTTACTGTCAGGGCCCAGTTCTGACAGTAACTTTCTAGTAGGTTTAGTTGTTGTTGTAGTCCCTCTGGTGTAGGAGACAACAGCACCAAGTCGTCTGCATAGAGAAGACATTTGACTTCTTTGTCCAGTAGGGTGAGGCCAGGGGCTGTACACTGTTCCAGCTGCATTGCCAGTTCATTAATATATATATTAAACAGCGTTGGACTGAGGTTGCAGCCCTGTCTCACTCCTCTATGCTGAGGGAACGACTCAGTGCTATTATTGCCAATTTTCACTGAATTTTTGTTTTTGGAATACATTTCCTTTATTAATTGATATACTTTACCCCCTACACCACTTTGTAAAAGTTTATAATATAATCCTTCGTGCCAAATTGAGTCAAAAGCTTTTTGAAAGTCTACAAAACAAGCAAATATTTTCCCTCTTTTTGTTTGGTGTACATGTTTAGTGATTAGGGTGTGTAGGGTGTAAATGTGGTCCGTAGTGCGGAAGTTTGGGAGGAAGCCTATTTGGCTTTTGCTGAGGACATTGTGCTCTTTAAGGAAGGCTGCAATCCGGTCATTAAGGATGCTGCTAAACACCTTCCCTAGACTGCTGTTAACGCAAATGCCTCTGAAATTATTGGGGTCCAATTTATCTCCGTTTTTATGTATGGGTGTAATATACCCTTTGCTCCAGATATCAGGATAGCAGCCAGAGGTTAGGATGGTGTTGAATAGTTTGAGTATGGCCCTTTGCAGCTCAGGAGTGCTGTTTTTAATCATTTCTCCTCTAATGTTATCGGGGCCACAAGATTTATTCGCTTTTAGATGTTTAATTTTGCATTCGAGTTCAAATTCAGTTATTGGGAAGTCTAGAGGATTTTGGCTATCTTTAATTGTGTTTTCAAAGGATATTAACTTTTCTCTGATTGTTTTGTAATTTGAATGTAGTTCATGGGGAGGGATCTCTTTGAACAGAGTTTCAAAATGTGCTTTCCAGATTTCACCATCTTGTATTGGTAAGTCTGGGGACTTTGTTTTACTCAAACCATTCCACACCTCCCAGAATTGATTAGTATTTAAAGATTCTTCAATTTTGTCAAGGGTTGTGTTGGTGTAGTTTTGTTTTTTCTTTCTCAGCAGCCATTTGTAATGTTTAAGTGTGCCGTGATAGTCCTTTCTAAAATTTGCGTCATCAGGGTGGTGATGTTTCAGATTTGACAGTAGCCTCAATTTTTTCCTAATTTGTTTGCATTCATTGTCAAACCATACTTCTTCGATTTTATTTTTCACTCGCTTTTTGTTACTTTTTTTCATGCCTGCTGTATGTGCTGCTTTGAGGAATATCCTGTTCAGCTCCTCGGTGGCATTGTTGACACCTTCTTCACTGATTTCGAAAACTTTTGAGTTATAGCACTCAATAGTGCTTTTTAATTTGGCAGAATTTAGAGCATTCAGAAATTTTTCAGGACTATCTTGGGTCCACTTGTATGGCTTGTTGATCTTAATTAACCTGATTGGTTCCGTGTGTGGTTGATGTGCAATTTTTAGAAAGACATTAATTTGGTTATGATCTGTGAGTGGAGTTTGCTGCCTGACAGTGAATGCCCTGAAGGAGTTGGGGTCCAGGTCAGTGACTGCGTAATCAACTACACTAGCTCCAAGGGGTGAACAACATGTAAACCTCCCTAAAGAGTCACCTCTGATCCTGCCATTAAGCATATACAGACCTAAGGTTCGACAGAGGTGCACTAATTCCTTTCCATTTTTGTTGATGACATGGTCAAGACTGTTTCTCTGGAGAAGGTTTGGTGAGAGGTGCAAGTGGTTTTGACCAAACACATGGATATTACCTTGTGTGTCAAGGAAGTCGGTTTCGCTGCCAGTTCGGGCGTTAAGGTCCCCACACAGCAGCACATTTCCCTGGGCCTGGAAATGGCTGATGTCTGTGTACAGGTTGTTCATATATTCTTCTTCATAGTATGGGGAGTCAATTGGGGGGATATATATGGCACACAGGTACAGGTTGTTTGTTAGCATCCCACTGTTACTTTTTAATTCAACCCAACAGTGTGATTTTCCAGTTTGGGTGATTGAAATGTGGTTGGCCAATTTTTCTCTGTACCACACCAAAATTCCTCCAGAGTCTCTACCATGATTTACATTTTTGTTTTTAAGTGAAGGGATTACAATTTCGTGGTACCCTTTGGGACAGTGGGTCTGTATGTCAGTGCGACACCATGTTTCGGTGAGGATAAGAATGTCAACATTTTCAATATTTTCCAGAAACTCTGGCTGGATACTCTTAATGCCAAAAGTAGAGGAGTAGAGTCCTTGAATGTTCCAGCAACTAATATGTAATGTGCTCATTATTATTGTATTGTTTTAAAGAGTTGGACCAAATGTATGGACAGAAGTTAAGAAAGTTTAGATCTAAGGTAGTAAACAGTGTGTGTAAAAACAATATAAAAACAATAGAACAGACCTTCTTCTGTAGAGAGTTGGGGTGTAGTTCCAGAGTTGGAGTCGGGGTATGTTTTTTCATGCGCTGTATGACTCTGTGCTGTATATTTGGGGGTGGGGGTGGGGGAGAGAGTGTGTGCGCATGTCTGTTGTGTGTGTGTGTGTGCGTGTGAGTGAGAGAGAGAGAGAGAGAGAGAGAGAGAGAGAGAGAGAGAGAGAGAGAGAGAGAGAGAGAGAGAGAGAGAGAGAGAGAGAGAGAGAGATAGAGAGAGACAAGAATCGTGTGTGTGTGTGTGTGTGTGACCGTGGGTGCGTGTGTGTGTGTGTGTGTGTGTGTGTGTGTGTGTGTGTGTGTGTGTGTGTGTGTGTGTGTGTGTGTGTGTGTAAGGGTGGGGGGGTTTGTTTGTGTATGTGCGCATATGTCTCTAGACGATGTAGAGTGGAGAGAGTTAGAGTGTGTATATGTGCGTGTGTGTTGGGGTGTGGTTTTGTGGTGGTGGCTAGGGGGAGGGGGGGATTCAGGGCCGGTGACATTTGGGATGTGGATTACCTGTCACCCAGCAGTTTCTTGCATAGCAGTTGGAGAATGTTCTTTATTTCCCCCAGTTTTGTGGCCTGGTGAGGTGTTGGGCCTGGGTCCAAAGGATGAGCTGCGGGGCCTGTTCATCTGGGGAGATGTTCCTGTAGAGGTGATTGTGGCCCTTTTCAACGGGCATGGGCGGCTGGTTGCCCCGTTTTGAAGATTGGGGGGGCTGTCGGTGTGTACACTGTCCATCTGCCGTCTGGTGTAGTCATGGTCCCGTAATGTATATTGGGGAGTGGAGGTGGTGGTGGTGGGGGGGTAGGTAGCAGTGTGTGTGTGTGTGTGTGTGTGTGTGAGTGTGTGTGTGTGTGTGTGTGTGTGTGTGTGTGTGTGTGTGTGTGTGTGTGTGTGTGTGTGTGTGTGTGTGCGCCTGTGTCTGTGTGCGTGTGCATGTGTGGGTGTGAGCACGTGCCTGTGCCTGTGTGTTTTGTGCGTGCGCGTGCCTGTGTGTGGGAGAGAGGGAGAGAGAGAGTGTATTTGTGTGGGCATGTACAGTGTGTATGCATGTGTGTCTTAGTGTGTGGGTGTGTACATGTGTGTGTATGTGTGTGCATGGATGTGTTCTGTATGCGTGCGCCTGTGTAATAAAAAGAGAGAGAGAGAGAGTGTGTGTGTGTGTGTGTATGTGTGTGTGTATGTGTGTGTGTATGTGTGTGTGTATGTGTGTGCGTGTGTGTGTGAGTGCGTGTGTGTGTGTGCGCGGGTGCATGCCTGTGCAGGCGAGCATGTTGGGGGTGTAGGAGAGTGTGCGTGTGTTGGAGTGTGGTTGTGTGGTGGTGGGTGGGAGGTGTTTAGGGACAGTGGCATTGGGATGTGGATTACCTGTCACCCAGCAGTTTCTTGCATAGCAGTTGGAGAATGTTCTTTATTTCCCCCAGTTCTGTGGCCTGGTGAGATGTTGGGCCTGGACCCAAAGGTTGAGCTGCGGCACCTGCTGCTGCTGCGTAGCTTCGGGGCCTGTTCATCTGAGGAGATGTTCCTGTAGAGGTGATGGTGGCCCTCGAGGAACGTGGGTGGCTGGTTGCCCTCTTTTGGTGCCTGGTCGAAGATTGGGGGATTGTCAATGTGTCCGCTGTCTGTTCACTGGAGCGTGGGTGGTCAGCTCCTCTGTTGTGGTTCAGGTTGGGGGGGCGGGGGGCTGTTAGCGTGCCCAAAGGAGCATGTTGGCCTCGTCGAGATGGTGGGAGTGGAAGTGGGAGTAGTGGAGGATGCCTTTGGTGGGCGTGAGGTGGAATGTTTGATTTGCGGTCCAGGGCAAAGTCTTTAAGGGACTTCGCAAATGGTCCTACGCAGTCCTTGTGGAGGTGGATGCCGTCGTATGTGTCTGCTAAGCTGATGGTGGGGTGATGGGCCATGTGCACATTTGGTAGGGCAGAACATCCTTGGAAGATGCCAGCGTTGATGCTGTTGATCACGTAATGAGGGACGTCGTACCGTGGCAGGAGCGCTGACACCACGACACGTGCCCTCGGGTGGATGTCTCTGGCCTTCTTTGCGACACTGCATACTGCTTCTGCAGTGTCTCGATGAAGCGAGTGGATATCATTGGTGCCAGTGTGCACGACGATTACATCTGGACATCCCAATGGATCTCCATCCAACATTTTCAGGGCCTGCCCTGTTGTGCTGCAGGGCTTCAGGGTTACTTGGTGTCCTGGGAACAGCCTTGTGGGGTCAATAAATTTCCTGTTTGAGTCCATTAGCAGAACAATTTTGGCTGTTGTAGATGGTTGGTTGTGGGGGGTAGTCGGTGTGTGTTCTGCAGTTTCAGGGAGTTTTTCTTGTGTAGGTGGCTGATTTTGTGGGGCAGTTTGTGTGGATGGTGCCGGGAGACAGGCTGTGTGAGCGCTGCAGGGGGGTGGCGCAGGAGTGTGGGTGTGGTTGTTCATCAGGTGGGCTCTCAGCTCATGCAGTTGCGCTTCGTTGTTTTTTGTGTGAGCTCTTAGCTCACACAGTTGTTGCCGGAGCTCTTGGTTCTCATCCTGTGCTGCTTTCAAAGCACTCCTGAAGGCTGATGTGACGGTGCCCATCTCGCCTCTCAGCTGGTTGACCTCCTCCCTGAGCTGCTGGACTGACTCACTGCTGTCTTTTGTCTTGATTTTGAACTCTGTGAAGTCCATTTCAAGAAAGGCCAGGCTCTCCCTTAGCTGTTTGTCCTGGGAAGGGGAGAGGGGAGGGGCTGCTGTGGGCATAGGGGGTAGCGTGTGTGAAGGGGGAGGGGGAGGGGCTGCTGGGAGAGAGGGGGGAATTTTATCCTCTGCCTCCTCCTGCTGCGCTCTGTCTGTGGCAGGGCCCATCTCGGGTTTAATTTGTGGAAATATTTCTTCGAAAGAAATTAAGCTGGCCTCGTTGCCTTGAAGTAAAAAAGTTCCTTTTGTGTAGTAGGTCACGGTGAGCACGGGGTTGTCCGTGTCTAGGCTTTCGTCACTACATATGATAATTCTTCCACCGCGACCGATACCTTCTCTCACTGTAAATTTGTAATGTTCGCATATGGCCGTTTTCCACCCGGCGATTGCGTTTGTGTGGAAGATTAGGTTGTTTTTAATCTTCTTGCCCTTGTTGTGGATGTAGTCACAGTAGAGGATGTTGGGATTTTCTAATAGGAGACTTTCTTTGTGCTTTTTTTTGGCGTTTGCGCTCTTACAGTTGATGGGAAACTTCACTTCCCGACTCTGTTCTAGCTGTGTCGCCATGGTGACGAGTAAACAAAATGTTGCCGTTACCGTTACGGTTGGTTATCTGACAGGATTTCTTTTAGCGATTTAGCTAGTTTATAGCAGGTTTATAAAGTCCTCCACTTGTATTGCTGTCTTCTTATTTTTCTTATCAATATCAGATAGACATGTCCAGATGCCTACCTTCTTGATTCTGTCTGTTCTGTTATCGTCTTGGTGACTGGATGGAGTTATTGAGGTGTAATTGAAAAAGTCCTTGTTTTGCTAATCCGTTTGTGGTCCGTCCAAGTTCTTGCTGCTTGTTCTTTTTAGTCTCCCTTCAACATTTCCTTCGGTCCAAGTGACATAAATCCTCAAACAAAAGGTTTACTTTGTTTTCATAAGGTAATATGGATAATATTTTCTTATGTTCTGGCCATTTTTGGTCCAAAATTTAAAAAACAATTAGGAGCTCATTTCAGCTGTGGCTCATGGAATCTCTCTCTCTCTCTCTCTCTCTCTCTCTCCCTCTCCCTCCTCTCTCCCCCCTATCTCTCTATCTCTGTCTCCACCTCTCTCCATCTCTCTCTCTCTCTCCCTCTCTCTTCTCATCTTCTCTCTCTCTCTCTCCCTCTCTCTTCTCATCTTCTCTCTCTCTCTATTCCCTCTCCCTCACAACTCTCTCTCTCTCTCTCTCTCTCTTTCTCTCTCTCTCCCCCTCTCTTTGTCTCCTTCATCTTCTCTACTGGTTTCTCATCTCATCCCTCACATCTGTTCTCCTCCTCTCTTCTCCTCTCCTCTCTTCTCCTCTCCTCTCCTCTCCTCTCCTCTCCTCTCCTCTCCTCTCCTCTCCTCTCCTCCCCTCTCCTCTCCTCTCCTCCCCCTCCCCTTCTCTCCACTCCTCTCCTCCTCATCTCCTCTCCTCTCCTTCCCTTCATCCTCTCCGCTTCTCTCCTCCCCTCTCCTCTCCTCTCATTCTCTCCTCTCATTTCCTCTCCTCTCCTCCTCCTCTCCTCTCCTCTCCTCCTCTCTCCTCTCCTCTCCTCTCTCCCTGTCTCCTCCTCTCCTCCTCTCTCCTCTCCTCTCCTCTCCTCTCCTCTTCTTTCTTCTCCTCTCCTCTCCTCCTCTCCTTTACTCTCCTCTCCTCTCCTCTCCTCCTCCTCCTTTCATCTGCTCTCCTCTACTCTACTCATCTCCTCTCCTCCTCTCCTCCTCTCTCCTCATCTCCTCTGCTCTGCTCTGCTCTGCTCTGCTCTCCTCTCCTCTCCTCTCCTCTCCATTCCTCCTCTTTCTTCTCTTCTGATTTCCTTTCTTCTCTTCTCTCCTGTCCTTTCTTCTCTTCTCTACCCTCATCTCTTCTCCTCTCCTTTCCCCTCTTCTCTCCTCTCTTCTGGACTTCCAGTGTCTGCAGTGGGGAGATTTATGACCGGTATGAATGAATCTATTAACCTTATTAGAGCACGGCACACACACACACACACACACACACACACACACACACACACACACACACACACACACACACACACACACACACACACACACACACACACACACACACACAGAAGAGGAGAGTGGGGGTCACCCGCCAAGGAGACTATAAAAAGACTCAACAACTCTACGTCATACACACACACACAGACACACACACACACACACACACACACACACACACACACACACACACACACACACACACACGCTCTCTCTCCGTCTACCTCTGTGTTTCTGTCCTTCTTTCCTCTCCAAGTTTTGCCCGCCTCCTGTCTTTCTCTCTCTCTCTCCATTTTCTCCCTCTCTCTTTCTTGCTCTTTCTTTCGCTCCCTCTCCATCTCTCTCTCTCTTGCGTGTGCGCGTGTCTTGTTCTCTCTCTCTCTTTCTTGCTCTCTTTCTCATTCCCTCTCTCTCTCGTTTTCTCCATCTCTTCTCTCTCTCTCTCTCTCCATCTCTTCTCTCCTACCCTCTCTCCATCTCTTCTCTCTCTCCATCTCTTCTCTCTCTCGTTTTCTCCATCTCTTCTCTCTCTCTCTCTCTCCATCTCTTCTCTCCTACCCTCTCTCCATCTCTTCTCTCTCTCCATCTCTTCTCTCTCTCCATCTGTGTTACTCTGTGTTCCTCCGTCTGTCTTTGCTCTATCGCTTGTTCTCTGTGTTCCTCCGTCTGTCTTTGCTCTATCGCTTGTTCTCTCTCTCTCTCTCCCACCCTCTCTCACATTCTCTCTCTATTTCTCCCCTCGGTTATTAACGCCAAGACCAGGTTCTTGTACTGATGTGTTTCTTTATTGTAGAACTGACACAAACGCAGACAAAAACACATCACAACATTACTCATATATCCATAAACACACACACAGACTCCAATGTTATAAAAATAGAAGATAAAATAAAGCATACAACATACATACAAACATACCACTTTGCCGGGTTATAGACCAAGAGGAAAATGTTGACTTCTCACTTGCAGCTTACAGCAACTTGATGAAACCTTTTGCTTCAGATACACTTGAAGTAAAGTTGCGGGAGCTCAAAACAAACGCTACCCTTTCCCCATGTCAAAACATCAACGCTAGCAGTAGCCTTCATCAGGGGGTCAAGATGTGGCAGATTAGCTTCGCAGATTAACAAGGTACTTCCTCGACGCAATTCAGCCACCACTTTGCTCAAAGAGGGTGGACGCGATTGGTGGGTGCGCAAGTTTAATGTTGGGCACACATACCTATACAGGTGTGTGGTTGGGCACCTCAATGCATCCAATGCCCGTCCTCCATATGTATTTCTGGTCAATCGTAAGTCAGTCATTAACGTGGCACGTAATTGGCTGAGTGAACTGGTGGCGGAAAGGACTCCATCTTTGAAGCTGAAAAATGTGTTCAATTTTGGCTGAATTCACTAGCTTAGCATTTCCCATTGAAATGACTGGAGGCGGGACTTATTCACTCTCTCCAGTTCTTATACTACCTCCATGGCCTTCATTCATTACCTTCGCCAAGACAAAGTCGGCGAAGGTTATGTTTTGACCGCTGTGTATTTATTTATTTATTTATTTGTGAATATGTTTGTTTGTTTGTATGTCCTTCGTATAACTCAGTCAGAACTGAGCCGATTTTTATGAAATTTGGTGGGATGATTGGTCATGACCCAAGGAACAATCGATTCGTTTTTGGGAGTGATTGGGTCAAAGGTCAAAGGTCAAGGTCAAAGTGTTTGTTTGTACTTCGTATAACTCAGTCAGAACTGAGCCGATTTTTATGAAATTTAGTGGGATGATTGGTCATGACCCAAAGAACAATCGATTACTTTTTGGGAGTGATTGGGTCAAAGGTCAAGGTCAAGGTCACGAAAAGGTCAAACTCAGAAAGAACTGAGCCGATTTTTATGAAATTTAGTGGGATGATTGGCCATGACCCAAGGAACAATCGATTAGTTTTTGGGAGTGATTGGGTCAAAGGTCAAAGGTCCAGGCCAAGGTCACGAAAAGGTCAAAAACGTAAATTGAGCCGATTTTTATGAAATTTAGTGGGATGATTGGTCATGACCCAGGGAACAATCAATTATTTTTTGGGAGTGATTGGGTCAAAGGTCAAGGTCAAGGTCACGAAAAGGTCAAAACGTAAATTGAGCCGATTTTTATGACATTTAGTGGGATGATTGGTCATGACCCAAGGAACAACCGATTACTTTTTGGGAGTGATTGGGTCAAAGGTCAAGGTCAAGGTCACAAAAAGGTCAAAAACGTTTTTCTTAGCCAAGCACTATATGCCAGAAGAACGTGTGCATGCTGAATTGAATAAGAGGTCAAGACTGGGCCAAAAATGTAATATTACGATATTCCGGTCCGATTTAAATGAAACTAACACCAAAATTTGGAGAATGTTATGCCCCACATTTTGAAGATGGCCAGAAAAAAATAAGTGGCGTAGGCGAAGGTTTGCGCTCTACCGAGTGCCCATTCTAGTTAACTTTGAAGAGGAAGTGACATCAT
>NC_085859.1:1806863-1814363 GCF_034702125.1 Engraulis encrasicolus | reverse complement strand
TACCCCTGCAGGTAAGAACCTCGTTATTACTAATATTATTATTATTGTTATTATTATTATTATTACTACTAATATTGTTATTATTATTATTATTATTATTATTATTATTATTATTATTATTACTAATATTGTTATTATTGTTATTATTATTATTATTATTATTATTATTACTAATATTGTTATTATTGTTATTATTATTATTATTATTGTTATTGTTATTATTGTTATTATTGTTATTATTATTATTGTTATTGTTATTATTGTTATTATTGTTATTATTGTTATTGTTATTATTGTTATTATTATTATTATTATTATTAATATTATTATTGTTATTATTACAGTAGTAGTAGTACTAGTAGCATTATTAGCCTGTATGTGTGTGTTTGCTGTGCATGTGTGTGTGTGTGCGTTTACTGTATGTGTGTGTGTGTGTGTGTGTGTTTACTGTGTGTGTGTGTGTGTGTGTGTGTGTGTGTGTGTGTGTGTTTACTGTGTATTTACTGTGTGTGTGTGTGTGTGTGTGTGTGTGTGTGTGTGTGTGTGTGTGTGTGTGTGTGTGTGTGTGTGTGTGTGTGTGTGTGTGTGTGTGTGTGTGTTTACTGTATGCATGTGTGTGTGTGTGTGTGTGTGTGTGTGTGTCTTCTCCCCCCCTGCAGTAGTCCTGAGTTCAAGAGAGCTTTCCTCAGTCTCCTGAGAGGCCAGTGCCATCGCCGACGCACACACACACACACACACTTCCACACGCGCCCACGCACACACACATTCTCAAACACGCCCACACACACCCCAGGCAGCCCACAGCACACCACACACACCACACACACCTCACAGCACGGCTCGTCGCTGGGGATCAACGTTAGCGGTCGCTCCTCTCCCTCGCCCTCCCTCACCATCTCACACACCTCTCGGGACAGCGACGCGGGCAGCGACGGGTGTGTGTGTGTGAGAGAAGACGCCAGGGGCGAGGGGTGTGTGTGTGTGTGTGTGCCGGGACTCTGTCGAAAGAGGCCACTCTGTTGCTGTATTCAGCGAGACACACACACTCCAACACACACTCCGTCACACACACCATCACACAGCCCGGAGGTCACACACACACACACACACACACACACCCCTGCGGAGAAGAGGCTGCCCATGATCAGGATTCATCAGGTGTCTCTGAGCGAGAACGGAGAAGCAGTGTGAACACGCACACAGATGCACACGCACACACACACAGACATGCAGACACACACACACATAAGCATGCACGCATGCACGCCTGCACACATACACACACACATGCATGCAGACACACACACACACACACACACGCACGCAGACACGCATGCACACACAGGGCCGTGATGTTGATTGACAGCTGTCCATCTCACAGGGCTGTCTGTTGCTGGAGTCTGCAACATTACAGGAATACTGATGTATCCTTACACACACACACACACACACACACACATCAATACACCTACACGCACACACATCAGTACACACACACACACATACACTCAATCACACACGCACGCAAACTATGTGTGTGTCTGTCAGCAGTGCAGCTCATGAACTCTTTAATGAGAAACTGTTGACTGCTGTAGTCCAGAGAGACTTCACACACACACACACACACACAACCTCTCTCTCTCTCACACACACACACACACACACACACACAAACACACACACACACACAATCTCTCTCTCTCTCTCACACACACACACACGCACGCACGCGTTCGCGCACGCACACACACACACACACACACACACACACACACACACACACACACACACACACCGCTCAGAAATTCTTCACATTACCTCTGACACTAGAGCCTTTCAAAGTGGAATACAGAGAGGAACCTTCTTACAGTGGAACTGGGATGCCGGAACCTTCTTACAGTGGAACTTGGATGCCGGAACCATTTTAGAGTGGAACTTGGATGCTGGAACCTTCTTACAGTGGAACTGGGATGCCGGAACCTTCTTACAGTGGAACTGGGATGCCGGAACCTTCTTACAGTGGAACTGGGATGCCAGAACCATTCCCATTAAAGTGGGATAGGAACCTCTTAAAGTGGAACAGGAACCATGTTACGTGGATTAATAGACTTTTCAAACGTACCAGGGACATAAGAACTTTTTTTTTTAAGTTGAAGAGGAGCCGAGACACATGAACCTTTTAAAGTAGAACTGTGACCATGGAACCTTTTTAAAGTGGAACTGCAACTATGGAACCTTTTATAATTAGAGCTGAGATACAGGAACAATTTAAAGCAGGAACTCAGACACAGGAACCATTTTAAAGTGGAACTGAGATACATGAACGATTTTAAAGAGGAACTGAGATACATGAACCATTTTAAAGTGGAACAGTGTCATGTGACAAAGACACAAACGCAGGAACCTTTACAAGTATAACAGGAGCTAAGACACATGAACTGTAACCTGAACTATAACCTGAATTATAGCCAGGCAACCTAGATCCTTACAGTGACTCATGAAACCTTTCAAAAGGGGAACCAAGAAACATGAACCTTTTCAAAGTAGAGGAGAGAAATGAACAGAGACTTTTACGAATGGACTTGAGAATGCATGTGCGAGACTCGTCCTTTAAAACAGAACACAGGTGCATACCTACATGTACACGTACAGTGCTGACAGAGACTGGAACCTTTTTGTAAGGAAGAGGAGACAGGAACCACTGTCTGGAACAGACTGTGGAACTATCATGTGGAACCATCAACCCAGTGCATTCGCCCCTGAGAACTGTCGGAAAATGCCTGATTATCTGTCCAGACCTGCGGAGGGAGCGATTGACTTCTGGGATAAAAAGAAACTTTGGATGCGAGTAAACATGTCAATTTAGTTTTAAAAAAAACACACACACACACACACACACACACCCTGGATGCTAAAAGTCAATTTCATTTGCACCAGCATGAATGTGCTGATGATGTCTTGAGGGCTGAAACACATCTAGCTGGTAAAGATAAATACAGTGTAAGCATCTGCTAGCTGGTAAAGATAAATACAGTGTAAGCATCGAGAGTCATGGTGGTAAAGAGTAGGGTGAATTCAGCTAAATTGGGCCACTTTTTTCCATGCACTAATATGCCAAAGAAGTGGCCCAATTTACCTGAAATCACCCTAAATACAGTGTAAGCATCGAGAGTGTGTTTTTATTCTGCCCTTTGTTGTTTATCAGACCAGATGGGTATGCTAAGAAGCTGGTTCAGGAGTAAACCAGTCAAGAAGTAAATCATCTAATAGAAGAGCCTGGACTCCAATTAGATGATTTAGCTCTTAACTTACATCATCTAATAGAAGAGCCTGGAGTCCTCATTTTATGCCAGATGGCAAATGGCATTCTATGGAATCTCATCTGTGCAATTCCATTGGTCTATTTAGAGCAGGGGTGGGGAACCCAGGGGTGGGGAACCGTTTTCATTCGCGGGGCCACTTCAAATTCCTCCACGGGCCATTAAAGTCCTCCAAGGGCCGTACTATAAACAAAAACCAGGAATTCCTCCTGCACTTTAGGCCTATATTGAGGGCAGCCAACTTTTAAAACAGACCCCACCTTCTCTAGATCCTCTGAAATGTAACTTAATTGTATTGCCAATGTAATTACCAAGATTGCTTTACAAAACATGTCATATTTAATGTGAAGATGCATAACATTAAAATGATATCTGGGACTAGATAAAACGGCTTCAAACTGCCCCCGAGACATGGGTTCCCCAGCCCTGATTTTAAGTACCCTTGGTCAATTTAAAGTACCCTTTCTGCATTGGTCAATTTAAAGTACCTCTTTCTGCATTGGTCAATTTAAAGTACCCCTTTCTGCATTGGTCAATTTAAAGTACCTCTTTCTGCATTGGTTAATTTAAAGTACCCCTTTCTGCATTAAATGCTTTAACTTGGTGGTTTGAGTTTTGTGTTGCTGTTTGGTGCTTGTGAGTGTTGGAATGTGAGGTATGAAATGACACTAGTTAGTGACACTAGTTAGACAGAAGTAGACACTAGTTAGTGATACTTGTGTATTTTTGCCGGTCAGTTTTGGTGCTTGTAAGTCAAGTCAATCAATCAGTGAATCAATCAATCAGTCACTTTCGTAAGTGATAACGGCCGATGACGTGACCAGTTCCACAAAGTTAATGCCGAGGCTGAGGCTTAGAACTCTGGCAATGTGCGCAGCACGGAGGCGGAATTACCTTCGCTAACTTCGTGGATCCGGTCACGTCGTTGGCCGTGACCTAGCCTCGCGCGTCATCCTACATACTTCCGCCAAGAGACTTGGCTCCGCTCTACGTCTGGTACCTGTTTTCTGTGGAGCGATGTTGAGCGGCAGGATTTGCACTGGTGTTCTGACAAACGGTCCTACATTGTAATTTTATCCTACCGTAGGATGTTCTGTCAGATGGGTCTGTTAACTCATTCAGTGCCAGCCATTTTCAAATTCAGACCGGGGGGGTTGCCACGCTTTCCTCAACATTTGAGTGTTTTTTCAAGAGCAATAAAAAAGTGAGTTCTTTGTCCATGTGAACAACGAACATACCAGATCAACGTGTTAGGCCCCACCCCCATAAAAAAACGCAAATTACTTGATATCAAGTCTTTGGCACTGTGCCACACATTCTGAAAAGACTCGTTTTCAAGTCTATGGCACTCAAAGAGCTACACGGTCCTACATCGCCATAGATAGACGTCAGACATGTTTGTTCAAGAACTTATAAGTTAAATCCTGATTTTTCCGAGGGCAATGGAAGTTGAGAGTTGGGCCAATCCCATTGACCTCTATGTTCCACTTTTACACAAAGATGGCGGCTCATGGAGCTCACGACCATTGGCATAGACCTAATCGAAGGTCTCCTAAAGGGGCGTTTACCCGACGTAAAGTGGATACCGGAAAATAACCCGCCTGCTTTATCTCCCTCTCATATACGATTCTCTGCTATAGTATTTTAAATAGTTATGTGGGGATTTCCCTACACCTTATGAACTTCGAAGGAGAGGCAGTATGACGAGGGCTCGCCGTCATGGAAGACATCTGTTTGCACTGGTCCAGGGTCTCAGGATGTCATGGAAGACATCTGTTTGCACTGGTCCAGGGTCTCAGAGGGTAAGCTTGCTTGACCCCTGTACTGGTGCATCCACCCGTTAGTATAACAGGTGCCAACTGACACGTCAAATGCTTGTCAAATCTTAGAGTTAGAGAAGTTTGGGGGGGGGGGGGATCTAGCATACTAGTATATAACAAATGCTTGCCATCCAATTGTTTTTATGTCGACAGCTAAAGATGACTTGCGATCACATAAAGTAGTTTTCACAGAAAGCAATTTTCATTAAACTTGCAAAAGCAGGAAAGCAATTGAAAATATAAGGAGGACAAACCCAGAATTGTACAAAGCCATTTTCATTGATGTACCCAAGAATTTACAATTTGAAATGAGCAACTACCATTTTCATGTCCGCAAATGACAACCCTGTGACGAACAAGTCGTTTTCAGAATGCCAGTTCACACACATTTGACAAAAACATAAATATTTGTTTAGACAACCAGTTTTCAAGCATTTTGGGGCAGTCATGGGTAAAATAGAGAACAATGATATTGCAGTGTGATGTGCTTATGGGGCAATGTCAGTAAACTGTAGTGTGGCTTTTATAGTCCCATGACGTTGCGATTATGCGAATATCTGTGGAATATCCGACATCGAAAATCAGTCAATCGATCCATAAATCAATCAAATTGAATTTATAGCACAATATAACAACTGTGCAGTTGATTCTCAAAGTGTGGTCCACTGGTGGTCCACAACAGCGCCAGTGGTGTAGTCTACTTTTTTATGGTGGGTATACTGTATATTTGAGCATATTTTGAAGTGGGTATACTGTATATATTTGTGCTATTCAAAACAATGGATCAATCCAATCCAAGTGGGTATACTGATATCCCTGAAATTTAGAAGTGGGTATACTTCATATACCCGCGTTCTACGTAGACTACACCACTGAACAGAGCTCAGGTGGTCCGATTTCTGCTTTTCCAAGACAAGCTAGCAGTAGCCTATATTTGTAACATTATTACAAAGCTAAACATAGCTGAAGTCACATTTTCACCACAATAAATGTCTTGTTCACACCAAGAGCGACCTACGCTGCCTGGTAGCGGAGGTAGCAGGAAAAAAATCGCCATGAATTCGCTCAGGACATGACATTGACATGTTTGATTTAATTAATCACATAACGGCTCTGGCTTGACAGCCTGGGACATTCGGAGAGAAGAACGTTCCACTTGGTTTTCGCCAAACCGCGTCATGGCTCATTACTATAATATTAGCTTGAATTTAACTGTTGAAATTCGTACTGGTGGCCCAGTTTGCTTACCCTCCATAGAGAAATAATGACTTCCGTCGCTCAGTTAGCGTAGGTCACTCTTGGTGTCAAGGCATAAGACAGGCTTGTGAAGTGCATAAATAGAAAGAGAAATTAGCAGTGTCAAATTAGAACCCGCCAACTGTTTGTCCAGTTGAAAGGTGGACATTTTTGCTGGCATTAAGTTGGTCCTCGGTCTGAAAAAGTTTATCAAACTACTTGATAGAGTCCTCTTCACAACAGCAGACATCGACTGTGTTTCAGCCTCGATCTCTGGAGAGCAGCGTGTGCAGCGGTCTCCAGCACCTCTCGAACCCCCTCCTTGGTCTTGGCGGAGCACTCCAAGTAAGCGTAGGCCCCGATCCGCTCGGCCACGACTCTACCTTCCTCCGTTGTCACCGGCTCCTGGCCCTGCCTCGACAACCAGCTCTTCGTATACTCGTCATTCCTTAAGTCGATTTTATTGGCCACGAGTATTATCGGCACGTCAGGGCAATACTGTCTCACCTCTGGTGCCCATTTCTCACCGATGTTGTCAAGCGACGCAGGATAGTCCACAGAAAAACACATAAGCACCGCGTCGGTGTTTGGATAAAACTGGAGCCGTAGCCGGTCGAAATCCTCTTGTCCTCCGGTGTCAAACACCGCCAGCTCCACGTGTCTATTGTCCACCTGCACTTCAACGGTGTAATTATTAGCTACAGTGGGAGCTGAGGCCTCAGGTTGGCCTTTGGCAAGATGTGCCAGGAGGGACGATCGGCCACACCAGCCATCTCCAACCGCCACCAGCTTCCTGCGAATGACCACCATGACGGAAGTGCGTGCGTGCCTGCGTGCGTGCGTGCCCTTTCTTCAGCCCTCAGTTTTTTTATAACGACTTTCCACGTCAGCAGAAGGTAGTGTTGTCTGAGCTTTCTGAACCTGTTGGTTGAAGCCGCTATATATTAAAACCAATCAAGGGGTTATGATGAAAACATGATGATGAAATCTATCTTTATCCAGGTGAGACTGATAAGATAAGACGTACAGTCCAGAGTTCACATTCCTTACAGCACAGGTATGGCAGTAACACACACACACACACACACACACACACACATTCTCTCTCTCTCTCCCATACACAT
>NC_085859.1:1731863-1801863 GCF_034702125.1 Engraulis encrasicolus | reverse complement strand
CACACACACACACACACACACACACACACACACACCCCTTTATGATGCTGCTAATTAACAGCAAATCACTCAAACCTCTGGTGTCTTAACGAGGAGTGTCAATTACCTTCTGCTGTAATTAACTCTTAACGAGAGCGATGTGGCGGTGGGGGAGGGACGCTGACTTGACAGTATGTTTGTGCCCTCTGGTGTTCAGCTTGTGTTACTACACCAACCTACGTAGCCTGTCAAACCAAAATATGAGATGAAACAAATAGGCTGGAACGGCACTACTGATACACACACACACACACACACACACACACACACACACACACACACACACACACACACACACACACACACACACACACACACACACACACACACACACACACACACACACACACACACACACACACACACACACATAGACTACACACACACACACAGTTCATTCCTGCTGGGAAAGTCCCTGTCATTGTTGTGACACAGCACACAGTTCATTGTGATAGACTGAGTAAAGGATTTGAATTCATTTTAATGAAGATCACACATGTCTACTCTATGCATGGTGTGTGTGTGTGTGTGTGTGTGTGTGTGTGTGTGTGTGTGTGTGTGTGTCAAGAATACTCGTGGCCACTAAAAAGGTGGAAGGATGTATTTCATTATTACTTTATTAATCAGTAATCATACTACATAGAGAGAAAACATACTGAAATTAAAAAATAAAGGGTCAGCTAAGTGCAATGTAATGGTATAGAGAGAAAACCTCATTTCAATTTCCTTGAGTGCATATGAAGAATTTCAATGACCTGTGCATATGAAGAAAACTGACAATAAAAGCTGACTTGACTTTACATTTATTTTATGTAATCACGTACGGTACATTGAAGAATGTTCTGTTTAGAGATCCAAGGAGGATCCAAGATCCGGTTCCGGATCCGGCAGGATAATAGGGTTTTTCAGACTATCCGGATCCGGCAGGATCTTAAAGGAGTAGTCCGGTGTGAAATGGTTTACGTTGTGTCAATATGTGATGCTGAGCGCTGACGTTTGCCTCATACCTCGCATCCAAAGGTCCCCTGCATTCCGAAATCCGAGTGGTAGGCGGGACCCCGCGAGCTAGGTGAAATGCAGCTTCTGTCGGGAGGTCCTGGCACCTGTGTTAGCCATGGGGCTAAATCTTTACTTTACACCCATTTACGAGGCTCAAAGTTGCAAAAATGTTGATCCCGTAGTGTCGGGTGGTTGTTGACATGTAAATCCAGGCACTGAGAAGTTTGATAGTGCACCGTTGTTTTAACTACAATTACGTTTTTGAAGGCTGCGCCTCGGAGGACTCTGCCGGGCGCCGCCATCTTTTTTTCTAGTCGCGATACGTCAATAGGTCATGTGATACATCACGTGGTTATTGGACTGCAGTCGGAGACCGTCTAAAACTGACTTCAGCTTCAGCGACAAAATATTACAGTACTTATAGGTTTTTTTTTTTTTATATATATATACAATGGGTGTTTTGTCGCTGAAGCTGAAGTTTTAGACGGTCTCCGACTGCAGTCCAATATTCAATAATTGGTTAGGACTCTCTCTGTCTTAATAACGGCCATGATGCGTTTAACATTGAAGTCAATGGCAGAAACAGTGCATGGGAGTAATGGAAGCCCAGATATCCTTGATGCTTTGCCGTCAGCTGTTCCTGTTTGTTGACCTGGTGTCCCACACTTCACTCTTCAATATACCCGTAGATATCCATGCTACGTTTTGGTTTTAACTCACCAGTTTAAATCTACCTCACCAGAAATAAAACCTCATTCATTTTCTGGTGAGCGAATTCCCCAATTCATGGGTTTTTTGAGCTGGAAGACCAAAATAAGTTAAAATAAACAATTAAATGATTGTAATAGTTAAAAAACAAGGACACAAATCTATAATCCATGACAGTTTAACATTATTGATGGAATTATGGAAATAAATCAACTTTTTCATGCTATTCTAATAAAGTGGCCTGGAGCTGTATAATGCTAGCCTGGTCCTNACCATCCCATAATACTACCTTTTCATTTCGTATTTATGGTCTGGCATTTGTTTGCTCTGAAGCGATTGTAGGAAGCAGGAAGTTTGCATTCAGTTATGGTTTGAAATTATTGGACACCTCTCACCCAATCGCTGGCAGTACAGATGGTGTAACTTCAATCTGCTCATTACCGTGCCGGGCCGCGACAGCGTACCGTGATCATTACACCCTGTGGCCATTCGGAATGCGGGGGGCAGTATAGCACCGCTTTTGCAGAGCAGCGTCTGCCTGTGTCTATGGTCTGTTTGTGCTTCCGTCCTTGCCCGTCCCCCAGTTTTAGTAGTAGTAGAAATACAGTCAGCAAATTGCATGTTTTATTTAGCATTGGGCATTTGATAGGGCATTTGATAATAACACAAGTGTGAGCCCTAAACAAGACCACAACCACAATAACCCAATTTAGGACCATAGGCCTATTCAACCGTTTCCACAACCTCACTGATCACAGTTGCTTCATCTGTAATGCCAGGGCTAAGAATAACGAAAATAGCAAAACAGAGTAGGCTAATAAACCGTAATGGAGAGACTGAGGAGACATGAAATCAAGCGGCGGAGTTCGGACCATTTTGAGTGGACCGATGTCGCTTGCTTTGTGTAGCCCTATCAAGCAAGCCTGTCTGTCTCATTTGTGCGATGAGCACAAAAACACAAATTGAACCACTCGTATAGTGTGAGTCAAACAGACATGAACAACATTGTAGCCTAATGAAGTAGTGCCCCGTCATGTCAGCATGAGAGAGGTGATTTTACATTTGGCGACGACATTCCGTCTTTAAAACTGGCGCATGCCGCTTCCCCTATTGCAGGTTATTACCTGATCTACACTGTCGTTACCATACCACAAAAAACAAGGTAGCACAACTTAATACTATTACTAGCCTATATATCTGGTAGCCTAAATAGTAGGTTGAAGACGGGGGTATTATTGGTGCACTGGGTTTTTTTTGCGAAGCAGAGTAATCTGCTTCAGTGTAGCTCATTGTATGTTGATCCCTCCCTCAGTTTTAGGCTACAAGTGGAAAGAGTCAGCCAATTGCGCACGTAACATTGGGTATTTGATAATAACACAAGCGTGATCCCTAAACAAGACCGCCAGTCGACGGTGTTTTGTTTTCATTATTCTGTCCTGCATTCACCGTCTCAATTCCGCTCCTAACTTATAGGCTAAGTGATGTCTGTTAATTATTTCTGCACTACCTATTCAAGTCAGGAACGGATATCCTCAGGATAGCCTACGGACTAATAGGTTGAAGACGTTTTTTTTGTATTGGTGCTTGTGAACATTTCATCCTTTCAATGCGCTGTTGTGCGCGATCGACGGGATTCCGGTTAACTGGGGATGTGATGCACACATGACAATACATCTGTTACACCAGGTGTGGCTAATCATCTGTGATTAGGACTGCAAATTCAGTTGCTTCGGTGGAGATGCGAACCAACAGTAGGCTATGACTGGGGAACTATGACTCCTTCGGAGGCTGGATAACCTGTCGCGCCACGACATGTCACAAAAGGCTGTGCAGTCCCGTGCACTGCACTGCACTGCTGTAACCCACCCATCCCCCACAGACAAACATTCATGTTCTGAAAAGTTCAACACGTTCTGAACATTTTAGCCGCTTTGCATTAAGTTTTCGAGCAGACACTTGTCCACGGTGACGCAACATCGAAAGTGAAACGCAGAGACTGTTCACAAATAACTGAATAAAGATTTCATTAAAAAAAAAACCCACAGCATTTCTATGAAAATGTGCTGGGTGACCACACTGCCTATGCCTATCCAGATGCACGTATAGCAACAATGAGAAAGAGAGGGAGAGACGGAGAGAGAGAGAGCGATTAGCGCGTATCTGTGTGTGTGTGTGTGTGTGTGTGTGTGTGTGTGTGTGTGTGTCGGGGAACATTTGAAGTGAAAAAAAAACACCCTCCCCCACTTCAGCATCAGATGTTGGTGGTCTACAAGTCAATAGGCTATGTTTACCCGACTATCTTGTAGCCCAGTCATGAAGTTCATAAAGCCATCGGTAGCCTATAGGCCAAGATATCCAAAATCCCTCCGCAAATTTCTGCATTGCCTGAGTTCATAGGCTAAAACAACTTTATTTAGGCCTAACTTATTTAGCTTACTTTATTAGCCTTATTTAGGCCTATTATCGTATTTAGGCTTTAACGTGGGCCTATTTTACAAAATATCGAAAGAAGGAAAAGACACGACAGACAAGTTGAGGCTTACTGATCGTAGCCTATTACAGCAAATCGAACATGCGCTTTATGAACACACTAGCCTGAGGGCAAACATCTTCTTGGCACTATTGAGATAACCAGGCCATGCCATGAATTCAACTACCTGGGCCCACACTAAAATACTGACAGACTACAATTGCTTGGATCTTCAGTGGGTTTCGTGGGTCCGGGGGGATGGGTGGTGATGGCACGCTTGATGTATTTTTCCCCACCCCATGCATGCACGCGGACACACAGGGTCGGGACATTCACCCAATGAATGACTGAGTGCGGTTGCATATCGTAGCCTAATTATTCACACATCACGTCAAGTCACAAATTAGTAGTCTCTTGCAGTTGACCTATGCCAAATTAACGTCCTCCCTGTAAGGCTGCACTAATTCAAACAGGTAGAGGAGTCGGCTTAGGCCTTAGCCTATAGCCAAAGTCTATAAAATGTAGCCTATTTTTTGTAATTTCCAATTATCTAGGCTATGTTTACGATAATGATTTGTTGCGCTACGACGGTGCTCAAGACAAGTTGGAACATAGTCATCTCAAGTGCTCCCATTTTATTTTGATCCTGCTTTAAGTCAATGGGCGAGAGGGACGGATGAAACGGGTGTTTCATTCGTCCCGACAGTGTCTACTGACACTAAAATCCCTTTTGCCTGTAAACCTGACAACTTTGACTTTTCATACTTTCGGATATGTTAAAGTTTTCGAGTAAATCGCAGTGTTTCATTCGTCCCGAGTTTCATGAGTCCCTGCTCTCCCCTACTGCCTAAACTGTTACAGTTTAAATGCGTTGTCATGCCCCGACCTGCCATGCCCCAACCTGCCAGGAGATGTCGCCAGCCTGCATCAGTCCCTGGCAATCGGCCTGGGAAACCCCAGCCGTCCATGCTGGCTCATGCCCCTGCCAAGCACCCTGGGAGACCCCGTGGCAGGTGATCAGGGGAATCACCTGCAGCTCATCAAACTCTTCCAGTCCGTTGTGCAGTCTCCATTTAAGTCCTTGTCATTTGCTCTACGGTGCTCGGTCATGAACATTCCTTGCAGACACTCTGAACCCTTGCTGCTCTGCCTCTGAGAATTCCTGCCTTGAACTTTGCTGAGAAAAAACCACAGTGGTCGTAAGATTACCCCTTTTTGTTTGTTTGGACTTTGAAAGACTTTTATGTTTTGATTCCTAAGAAAAAGAAGAAAAGAAAAGAGAATCTTTACGTTACTTACCTTCATCCTGTGTTTGCTCTAAAGACCTGAAAAGAAGATTTCTAAGTTTACCTTATTACTCACCTGTGTAACCCTGTGGAATAAATAAAACCCTCTGATTGAACTTGATCTCTCTGTCTCCTGCGTTAGTGCTCTGGCTAAAGTGTAACAGCATGACCGAGCCAAGAATGAGCACTGCAGAGACTGAAGATCTTCGATCAGTAGTGAGCAGAATGGGAGATGCCTACGGTGAACAAGAGAGACGCGTCCAAAAGATGGCACAAACCATGGACCGAATGAACACCGCTCTCCAATCCCTCACTCAAGCGGTGGCCAGGATCAACATCACACCGCCAACCCCAGCTCCAGCCACAGTAACCTCACCTTCACCAGCCCCTGCAGCCACAGGCCCGCGCCCAGATGTACGCCTCCCCTCACCTCAGAGGTTTGATGGAGACCCAGATGCCTGCCGTGGATTCCTAACTCAATGCGCCTTGGCCTTCCAACTACACCCCAGCAGTTTCCCCAGCGAAGAGTCGAAGGTGGCATACATTACCACACTGATGTCAAGCAAGGCGTTGGTGTGGGCAACAGCGCTCTGGGAGAAAGACTTGGCCATCTGCCACAATGCATCTGAATTCATGGACCAAGTCCAAGCAGTCTTTGGGCACCCCACCAACCAAAGAGAATCAGCCAAGCGTCTCCTTCAGCTGAAGCAAGGCAAGCGGTCTGCTGCAGAGTATGCCATCGAGTTTCGCACCTTGGCTACAGAAGCTGGCTGGGAGGGAGATTGCCTGATGGCCACCTTTTATCATGGGCTTCAAGACAACCTGAAAGACGCTCTTGTCAACCGAGAGTGGGGTCGTAACGTGGAAGAGTTAATTGCTCTCACCTCTGAGTTAGACCTGCGAGCTCGGGAGCGCAGACGAGAACGCACCTCCGGTTTCCAGTTTTCTGTTTCCCCCCCAAAAAATCCACCGACAAACCAGCCCCTTTGCAGAGATGCAGAGGAGCCCATGCAGCTGGGACGGTCTCGGATCTCCCAAGAAGAGAAGGACAGAAGACGACGAGAGAACCTATGCTTGTACTGTGGAGAGGCCGGTCACTTCCGTGACAAATGCCCCGAGCTTTCGGGAAAAGGCAAAGCTCACTAGGACAGAGAGGACGTCTAGTGAGCAGAGCAGCAAGGTCCTCTCACCCCACCTCAAGGTTGCAGCTTCCAATAACGCTTGAGTGGGAGAACCAACCCAATGGCAACACATCGGTCCAAGCACTGGTAGATTCGGGGGCTGAAGAAAACCTAATGGATATTACCCTGGCCAAACAACTCAAAGTGCCCATTGAGGTGAGTCCCTCTTCATACTCCATTCAGGCTCTAGATGGCCGACCCTTAGGGTCAGGAAAAATTGAATATGTTACCAAGCCGATAACAATGAGAGTGGATGATCATGTAGAGTCCTGTAGGTTTTTTCTGATATCATCACCTAAGGAAACTGTAGTGTTGGGTTACCCCTGGCTTAGAGCCCACAACCCACAGTTTGACTGGAGAAAAGGAACATTGTTATCTTGGAGTCCTGCATGTTCTAAGGAATGCAAAAGTAAAGGCCTTGAACCCCATGGTGCATATGGAGCTACTGTTGAATGTATCTCAAGAACAACTTCAGAATTGCCAGAGGTAGACCTCACACTTGTTCCCCAACAATACCATGATCTCGCCAATGTGTTCTCTAAGACTAAAGCTTGTACTCTCCCCCCACATAGGCCTTATGATATGGCTATTGACCTCCTTCCAGGAACCATGCCTCCTAGAGGCAGACTCTACCCACTGTCCGTGCCTGAGACCAAAGCGATGGAGGACTACATCCAGGAATGTCTCAGTAATGGTTTGATACGCCCGTCCACATCCCCTGCATCAGCAGGATTTTTCTTTGTGTCCAAGAAAGATGGTGGCCTACGTCCTTGTATTGATTACAGAGGCCTGAATCAAATCACAGTCAAAAATAAGTACCCTCTACCCCTAATGTCCACTGCTTTTGACCTACTCAAGGGAGCGAAGATCTTCTCCAAGCTGGACCTGCGAAATGCGTACCATCTGGTCCGCATCAGAAGAGGAGATGAGTGGAAGACGGGCTTTAGTACTCCCAGCGGCCACTATGAATACAAGGTCATGCCTTTCGGTATGTCTAACTGCCCTTCTGTTTTTCAGGCCCTAGTGAACGATGTGCTGAGAGAATTGATTAACAGATGCGTCTTTGTGTTTTTGGATGATATACTCATATTCTCTGAAGACTTTGAATCCCATGTTCTGCAGGTCCGCCAAGTGCTCAAACTTCTGCTGGAGAACCATCTCTATGTCAAGTTGGAAAAAAGCCAGTTTCATGTCACTGACACATCCTTCCTGGGTTTCAAAATCTCTCCGGTGGGAGTCTCCATGGATCCTGTAAAGGTGCAAGCTGTACTTGACTGGCCTGAGCCTACATCACTGAAACAGGTACAGCGTTTCCTTGGCTTCTCTAACTTCTATAGACGTTTCATCCGAAATTTCAGCAGCATCGCAGCACCCATCACAGCTCTCACTCGGGGCCGATCCTCCAAAATCAAATGGACAACTGAAGCACAGACAGCCTTTGACACCCTGAAAAGGCACTTCACCACTGCACCAATCCTACGACACCCGAACACTGCTCTTCCCTTTGTGGTCGAAGTGGATGCCTCCAGTACTGGAGTAGGGGCAATCCTGTCTCAAAGATCTCTCCAGGACGACAAGGTCCATCCGTGTGCCTTCTACTCCAAGAAACTGACGCCCACCGAGCAAAGGTATGACGCAGGGGACCGTGAGTTACTAGCCATCAAGCTCGCATTGGAAGAATGGAGGCATTGGCTAGAGGGGGCTACTCACCAGTTCCAAGTCTTAACTGATCATAAAAACTTACAATATCTGAAGGAAGCTAAGAGACTTAACCCCCGTCAGGCACGCTGGGCACTGTTTTTTAACCGCTTTGATTTTATACTTACCTACAGACCAGGTTCAAAGAACACAAAAGCAGATGCCCTCTCCCGTCAACACGACTGCAATGAAGAGACCCCTCTCCCAGAGAACATCATACCCCAGAGCCGAGTGATCGGGCAAGTGCGCCTTGCTTTGGAAGACTCCATCCTCCGGGCTCAGAGGACGGAACCAGACCCAGGAGATGGGCCATCAGGATGCATGTTTGTACCTTCATCAATGCGCTCTGAGGTATTGAAATGGGGTCACAACGAACACTGGGTTGGGCACCCAGGGGAGCAGCGAACGTTAGACTTCCTCAGCCGTCGTTTTTGGTGGCCTGACATGGCTAGACAGGTTATTGAATATGTTAAGGCCTGCACGATATGCATTACTCAAAAGTCTTCACACCAGGCCCCAGCAGGACTGCTCCGCCCACTCCCAATTCCCAGTCGCCCATGGTCGCATCTATCGATGGACTTCATCACAGGGCTGCCAGAGTCTGAAGGAAACACAGTGATTCTTGTAATTGTTGATCGTTTCTCTAAAGCATCTCACTTTGTTCCTCTCCCCAAGCTACCCACAGCCAAAGAGACAGCCGAAGTCGTCCTGAAGGAGGTGGTCCGGTACCATGGTGTTCCAGCCGATGTGGTATCCGACCGGGGCCCACAGTTTGTGTCCAGGTATTGGAAAGCCTTCTGGTCTCTCTTTAATACAACTGTCAGTCTCTCTTCAGGGTTTCACCCCCAGTCTAATGGACAGACAGAGAGGATCAATCAGGAACTGGAAAAATACCTGCGCTGCGTGATCTCTGAGAACCCAAAGTCCTGGAGTAAGATGCTTCTCTGGGCAGAGATTGCCCATAACCAACTAACTTCCACCTCTACCGGTATGTGCCCATTTGAAACACAATATGGTTACTTACCCCCATTCTTTCCTTCTGAGCAGCCCAAAGTCAATGTCCCATCTGCTGAAGCTGCGGTGGCTAGATGTAAGCGAGCCTGGAAAAGGGCCCGGGCAGCCCTGAAGCGCTCCTCGATGCGCGCCCAGCGTCTGGCCAACCGCAAGAGAAGACCAAACCCATCCTTCAGGACGGGCCAGAGGGTCTGGCTGTGCACACGAGACCTTCCTCTGCGTGTTCAGTCCAAAAAGTTCAAACCACGCTACATTGGCCCATTCCGAGTAGTCCGGCGCATAAACCCAGTGGCCTACCAGCTTGCTTTGCCAAGGTCCCTAAGGGTGAGTCCAGTTTTCCATGTCTCTCTGCTGAAACCTGTTGTAACGTCTCCTATGTCTCCTCCTGCTCCCCCAGCCCCGCCTCCCCGTCTTCTGGCAGGTGGTCCTGTGTACACGGTCAAGCGCCTCCTGGACTCTCGACGGGTGGGCAGAGGGGTGCAGTTCCTGGTCGATTGGCTTGGCTATGGTCCGGAGGAGCGCTGCTGGGTGCCGTCCCGCCACATTGTGGACAAGTCCCTCATCCGTGACTTCCGCCGGGACCATCCGGTGGTTCCTGGACCGTCGGGTGACGGTCGTAGAGGAGGGGGTACTGTCATGCCCCGACCTGCCATGCCCCAACCTGCCAGGAGATGTCGCCAGCCTGCATCAGTCCCTGGCAATCGGCCTGGGAAACCCCAGCCGTCCATGCTGGCTCATGCCCCTGCCAAGCACCCTGGGAGACCCCGTGGCAGGTGATCAGGGGAATCACCTGCAGCTCATCAAACTCTTCCAGTCCGTTGTGCAGTCTCCATTTAAGTCCTTGTCATTTGCTCTACGGTGCTCGGTCATGAACATTCCTTGCAGACACTCTGAACCCTTGCTGCTCTGCCTCTGAGAATTCCTGCCTTGAACTTTGCTGAGAAAAAACCACAGTGGTCGTAAGATTACCCCTTTTTGTTTGTTTGGACTTTGAAAGACTTTTATGTTTTGATTCCTAAGAAAAAGAAGAAAAGAAAAGAGAATCTTTACGTTACTTACCTTCATCCTGTGTTTGCTCTAAAGACCTGAAAAGAAGATTTCTAAGTTTACCTTATTACTCACCTGTGTAACCCTGTGGAATAAATAAAACCCTCTGATTGAACTTGATATCTCTGTCTCCTGCGTTAGTGCTCTGGCTAAAGTGTAACATGCGTCCTCTCCAAACTGTGTGTGTGTGTGTGTGTGTGTGTGTGTGTGTGTGTGTGTGTGTGTGTGTGTGGGCGAGAGAGGGAGAGAGAGAGAGAGCGAGGGAGAGAGGCGCTTAATTCCCCGCAGAAAGAGCAAGGCGATGTCTCCAAATATTAGACAAATGCATCTTATTTTAGTTAAGTAGACATCAGGGATGTATTTTGCTTAATAGCAACGCCGACCTGATTGGTTCATATTGCTCTGAATAGCCACAGAAGGCTAGGCTATATTTTAATGGGTTTACGCGCGCGAGGTCATCTAACTGTGGTCACAGTCGCCAGGTGCTATTATGAGTATAAAACTATAGCACGTTGGCAAACATTAAAGTCAGTTTAAGCCATGCATATGATGAACCAGTTTTCTTGTTTGAAAAAACACACTTCCCGGTGCGCAAGGTGCATGCATTTCTGACTGACCCAGATGAAATCGCATGAGGAACTCCATGATTATGAGATGACATTGCATAGGCCTATATTTCCCAGCATATATTCCCCCCCCCCCCTCTCTCTCTCTCTCCAAACCCAGTTGTACTTGGACTCACTTTTAACACCGCTGGCCTTGAATCGCAGCACACATTGCAGTGAGCCGTGCCGTGTGCGAGTGCTGAGCAACTTCACCCCTAACGTTTAACCTAGACTAGCGAGTGCAGTGTTGTAAATCACGTGGAATAAGTGCAGCGATTACCTGCGTAGCCTACTTAATTATGGAAGTGAGTGTCATTTGGACTGCCTATGGAATCAAGCCTACTGTCACCAAGCTCTTCCTGTCTCCCCAGCCTCGCAATGGATGGACACCTGGCCACCGCTCCTCCGCCTCCTTCGGAACGGATGACTGTGGGGGGGATCTCCAAGGAAATTTGGAATTTCGGACTTGTATAGATTTGGGGTGCCCCGGGACTCTTTTAGATTTCTGTTAGTTAATAAATATTATTTTAAAACTCAATATTTGTGTCTTGGCGTATTTGTGGTGTACAGTACTCTCCAGGGTATTTGGTAACAAGGAGAGGTGTCGCTGGAAAAATGCGCACTTTCTCACCTGCGACACATAACCCGACAGTTGGTTACACTTAATTTGAGCACGAAAACAGCAATATCAGTCGCTTGCTAATTTTTGCCAATGTGACAACATTAAATTCATTAGGGAAGTGTAGGTTAGGTTATCGCCCCAGCTGTTGGCGATGTGAGATAAATAGCCAACGCTTACACACTCAAACGAAGCGCTGTTAGGTTACTGCGGTGAGGTGTATTGCACTCTCAGTAATTTTTACCAAACGAAAAAGTATCCACATCCAGACAACAAGTCTGAAGTTGCAATATTAGACGTTTCAAATCTTGCGATGCGATAATCGGTATGGCTTCTGGCTACACTCAATTTACATTTTGTCAGAGCTTGCACATTAATGCAATTCATCCGATCATCATTTGAAAAAAAAAAGAAAATTCATTACATTATTTAGGCTATTCTTTTTATGACTCTTCCTACTTCCTGGAGGTGTTCTCACACAATTTATAGGCATGTTGTTATCCGCTGAATCGGTGCGTGCTGGTGAATATGAGCATATATTAATATGCCGTCAGCATCGTCTAAAACATTCCAAGCGCTCCCAAGTGCCACCCGGCGGTTGTTTGGGTACACTGCAGCTAGGCCCGGTACGTACCGAGGTGGATGACGTGGCATTACCTCGGTAAAGGGTGTGCATTGTAGGGGGACCGACTGTAACACAACAACAACATAGCGCAGACCAATGGCTCTGGCGCAGATGTGTACGTCATTGTCACAAGCGTCTTCCCCCTTTCGCCCCCACGTGGGGGGCGTATTCGATAATTGGCTGTTTTCTGGGGGGGGCATTGCGATCAAAATTCTACTGCTCCAGGCACTCCACAGAGAAGCACGGCCAGACTACAGTACTTTCACTTTATAATGTACACAGTAACACGGCCCTAATGGCCAAAGGTGCCAAACTGAAAGTGTTCTGAGACCCTCGAGGATGTGATCGCGTCTCGAAGTCCTATGGTTAAGAATCTCGAGGATGTGATCGCATCTCGAAGCCCTATGGTTAAGAATCTCGAGGATGTGATCGCATCTCGAAGCCCTATGGTTAAGAATCTCGAGGATGTGATCGCATCTCGAAGTCCTATGGTTAAGAATCTTGAGGATGTGATCGCATCTCGAAGCCCTATGGTTAAGAATCTTGAGGATGTGATTGCATCTCGAAGCCCTATGGTTAAGAATCTCGAGGATGTGATCGCATCTCGAAGCCCTACGGTTAAGAATCTCTGCCACTGTATATGTCAGTGATCCCTGCACTAGACAGTGGAATATTATTAGCAGATAATAATTCATTCTTTAAAAGAGTGGACGTGTTTAGACCAAAACTGATGAAATTGGATAATTTTCCAAAGCGCACTTGAGGATCTCAGTTGTTGAAAAACACTGATTTAAGGCAAGGCAAGGCAAGGCAAGTTTATTTGAATAGCGCATTTCATACACAGGTGCAACTCAATGTGCTTCACAAAATTAACAAATGCAAAAAGAAAGGAAATATGGAAGAAAGAAGGAAATAAATTAGAGTCAAAGAACATTTAAAACATTAAGATAAAACATAAGGTAAAATGATAATAATAATAATAAAATAAAAAATAAAATAAACATAAACATAAAAATAAAAAATAAGAATTTAAGCTAGGGGAAAGCATCTGAGAACAGCTTTGTCTTGAGTCTAGATTTAAAGCTATCAATAGTGGGTGCATTTTTTTTCGTCATCAGGAAACTGGTTCCAAAGGTTTGAAGCATTGAAGCTAAAGGCTGCCTCTTCACACTTTTTTTTGACTTTTGGAATCACCAGCAAATTCTTCTCCGTTGACCTGATTTAGCGTATGTGCACAAGAAGGCTTGTAGTTTATGAAAACAAAGCAGCATCTGCATCTTAATTTGTGAAACTTGACTTGAGCATGACCAAATCACTCAATTTAGGAAACAAATGGTAAACGAGGTATTCTGCCAGTGTATACGTCAGTGATCCCTGCACTAGAGAGGGGCATATTATTTGCAGATAATAATTTGTTCTTCAAAAAATATATATGACCTATACTGTATTTTTAGACCAAAACAGGCGAAATTGGATCATTTTCCATGGCACACCAGGTGCTTGAAATAGAAATAATCTGTGTTTAACCGGATCACACCGCACTCTCGATTAAAAGGTGCCAAACATAAACAAAAACCGTGTAAAATTGAAAGAAAATGTCTGCACACTTAAATCCCCTTTGTGTTCTTTTTAATAATAGGCCAAACTTTCGGTCTACTGACCTTCCTCAGGGCTCAGTTACAAATGGAACATACAAACAAACTTATCAATTAGGACTCATTAGGTGTTCAGAGACACCTGCACTGGTTGTAGTCCAAATGTAGTGGGAGTTGTAGTTTTTCCTCTTCTTCCTGGTTGTCATACTTCCTCTACCTAAGGTAGCTAGGCATACAAATTACATCAATACACCAAACAGAGTTACCCTCCACCAAAACAATATATTTACATGTCAGTCCAACACCTGGTGCTTGGAAAAGACAGCACTAAACTGAAAAAAAACCTTAAACATTTGATATGCATTAAACTGTAAAATCTCTTGACCATTTGATATGCATTAAACTGTAAAAACATACAAACCCTTTATGAGGTTGAAGGATGTAATAGATCAGAGGGTTGCAGGTTCAAATCCCACCCTTATCTCTCCCTACACCTCTGTCCATGGCTGAAGCGCCCTTGAGCTGGGCACCGAACCCCACACTAATGTCTGTTACCGTGCAAAACAGTGTTTTTAATTCCTTAGACAAGAGTCTTCTTTTACTAGGTATTTATCAAACTAGTTACTTCTCATTATGTATTCTATACTCCTTTTTTAATCATATATTTAATAATCTATTCTTATTTAGTACCCCTGCCACCTTATGTGATACCATGTCTCTTTGATAGGATGCACTAGGTCACTTTTGGTATTGTCCATATGTTCATTGTGGGTTGCTTGTATGCTATGTGTGTCCTATGTCCTGAATGTTTTGTATGAGCGAAGCTCACTTTACTGCAAATCAAATCTACCCTTGGGTACCAATAAAGTAATCTAATCTAATCTAAAAATGAAGTCACTATGTCGCTTTGGATAACATTGTCAGCTAAGTGTAATGTAGTGTAATGTAGAGTAATATAATGTAGTGTAGAGTAGTGTATTGTCACTGTTGGGGGCCTCACAACAGCCTCACTGATGATCCCGAATATACATGAAACCCAGGATAGAGTGTGTCTGTGAATGTGGTGTGGACTCTGTGCAGGAGGGTCATTGTGTCTCCAGAGATGCTGTAGAAGGCCAGGATTCCTGTCCTGTGATCCACATACACTCCTATTCTGGAGCTGGCCACTAGAGGGAGTGCAGTCTTGCTATAATTGTGTATGAAAGTGGATCTGGAGCCGTAAAGGTCCAGACTCCAGGACTGATCATTATTTCCAAAGACACACTCACAGCCTCCTTTCCTGCTGATGCTTTTATATGACACTGCTATATCAACACATTTTCCAATCCTCTCAACCTCCCAGTAGCAGCGTGTAGACACACCCTCGTTACACAGCACCTGAGGATACCTATCAAATTTGTCTGGATGATCAGGATATGACTGGGCCTCAGGTCTCCACCCCACCCACCTGTTCCTCTCAGACAGACGGAGATATATGTTTGCTGTGTTTGGATCCAGAGTGAAGTGACAGGAATCTGATGGAGGAGAAGACAGGACACACACGGGTGTTAAGCTCTGATAGCTGTGAATGTGAATGTGTGTGTGTGTGTGTGTGTGTGTGTGTGTGTGTGTGTGTGTGTGTGTGTGTGTGTGTGTGTGTGTGTGTGTGTGTGTGTGTGTGTCTTCCACTTGAGCAGGGTTGAGTGTAGGCTTCTTTCAGTAGTGGTGTTCCTTGTGTTGTTTACTATGTTCTGGCATGGTATAGAGAGAAAATATAATTTCATTTTCCTTGTATGACATGATATGAAGAAAGTGACAATAAAAGCTGACTTAACTTGACCCTTGCTTGTTTGAAGGCAGAGGGGACAGCGCGAGAGGACAGTGAAGAGTTACACCAGAGATTCTTTAAGTATATAGAGATATGCCAACATAATAGGTTTCTATGGGCACCTAACGTGACCAGGTTCCGGTCTGTCTAAAGGGGCGTGTCATAATTCTCCTACAATGAATAGAACAGTCCTTAGGTCTGCCTAGGTCAGCCTAAAGGGGGGCCATAATAGAACCAAGAAACAATGGGCCAATGGAACCTCTCTCCCTCTACTCTCTCTGGTTACACCGCTACTGAAGAAGCCTACACTGAACAGGGGCTCAAGGGGGAAAACTACTGACCAGGGGCTTAGTCAGAAATAATAACACAGGTGAGCCCAGAAAAAAATCGGACGGGCCCAACCCGAAAGCGTGTAGCTAGATATTATAATAAAAAATGATACTTTGAAATTGAAATCGTAGAATTTTGAAAAAATGATTCATTATCACTCGGTGCTATGCCATTAATTATAGTTCAATGAGGCAACAGTTGACTGTCGGGTGTGAATGGGGCGGGCCTGGATGTCAAGTGGGCGGGCCCAGGCCCACCCATGGCTACGCCTATGCTACCGACCTGTCTCACTTCCTCCCTACACTGAACTCGGCTCAAGGGGAAAACTACAGACCTGTCTCACTGCTTCCCTTCCTATCCAAGACCCTGGAAAGGGCAGTTGCAAAACAGGTCACCAACTTCCTAAACCAGAATGGACTACTGGACCCCAAACAATCTGGTTTCAGAAGTGGACACTCAACTGAATCCTCCTTACTATCAGCAACTGAAGCTCTAAGGACTGCAAGAAACGGAGGGACCAGGAGGCGGGCCTGGATGTCAAGTGGGCGGGCCATGTTTGCTGCCCCCTTCCAGTGCCATACAATAGGAGAGTTACGCGAATGGAGGACCAGGAAATAAATTGCAGCCTTTCAACGAGATCGAGGTCGTGCCTAAAGCGGCTGTCTCTCCATAGACTCAACACAGAACCACCACATAAAAAGCCAAGAATAAGGACTAATGAACTATACTGCGAGGTAATCACCACAAATGTGTTATCTATCAACTGTCTCGGTAATGATAATCACAAGAGTTTTACCATCTGTGATGTTTATCTGATGTTATTACTACGAACAGCAAGTCTTGTCATATTCCCTGCATTGCATCGCATTGCATTTGCTGTGTGCTACGCCCACTTCTAGGCACTAACATTCGCAACGCTAAGCACCTCTGAGACGCTAAATTTGCTAATTTTGCTAATGCGGAAGTTGGCCCTAGGACACAGTGGAGATTGCCCGACTCTTATTGTATGGCTCTGGGAGGGACTATCCTTGGTCCTCATCCACCTAGACCTGTCTGCAGCCTTTGACACAGTCAACCAGATACTCCTGAGGATACTCACGACCATGGGAATCACTGGTGTTGTCCACTCATGGTTCAACTCCTACCTCTCTGGACACACCTTCAGTGTGTCATGGCAAGGGAAACTGTCTACGACTCACACCCTCTCCACAGGCGTACCCCAAGGACCAGTGCTGGGGCCCCTTCTGTTCACAGAATGGGGGGGGGTGTCTTCCTCTATGATATGTAAACATTTGTTACATACACTGTGTGTGTGTCCAACTCACACTGTAAGAAGTCCTCTCTGGTCACTGGTTCAGCAATAGGAGCCTGGCCATCAGACACTGAGACAGAAAACATCACGTGTGTCACTGTTATATGATTAAGTGAAGGAAAACAAATGAAACAGTCATGTCTTGTCCAGGGTTAATTTCGTCAACCATGACTTTGACTAAACTATTTCGTCAATGCCTCTTTTTGATTTTCGTCATTTATACTAAGACTTAAGGGTGGTTTATGCCTCGAGATCAGCGTCACTGCATCATGATGCAGTGAGCCGCGCAGTTAACGTAGTGAAGGCCCCCCCATCACGCAGGTACTCTGGGGCACCTCCCCACAATTGTGTCTCGACGCAGGGAGCGACGGCGTGAATGGGCGAAAATAGGTCTCTGATTGGTCCTCTCGACCAGCCTGCTCTGACCTCGAGTCGAGAACAAACGCTACTTCCTTGTTCTAACCTTCGTCGGTCTACGGACTGTGAGCTCTTCATTAAATAAGTTGCCCGTGCTTTGTTGTTTGATTTATTTACACGAACCGAAGACAACACATGCGCTTGCAAGTTACGACGCTGAAGTTATTTGGACAGTTGAACAGTGGTTCCGAGGTCGAGGAAACATTCCGCTTCGTCCTCGACAAATGAGCCACTTCTTTGTTCCAAACTACTACTGTGGCTGCCAGTGCGATCAAACATGCACGTGATATAAAGATTTAATGTTTCATTTTCATTCTCGTCGAGTCTGTGATGCTAAAAAACAACCGACACGTCTAGTTTACTCTTTGTATTGAAGGCAGTTTCAGCGTGGAATGACATCGCGCAGACCGTGCTTCAAAACAGGGCATAAACAAGAATTAACTGCATCATGGCTGCGTCAAGCTCACTCTGTGGCACAAGTAGGAAGCATAACTGAGCCTTAAGACTAAATTGGGAAAGCAATGACAAAAATATGACTAAGACTAAAATTGAAGAAAAACATATGAAACGTTCGTGTCTGTCTAAGGTAATTGAAGATGCCTGTTATGATTTCTATATTTGTCAAACCTGCTGAAGGTATCTTGACTACATCCTGCTTGAAGATTGAATCTAATTTCTCCTCCAGCTGCATCTTCAGTGCAGACACAGAGTCCTTCAGGGGCTCCAAGGAGAAGTTTTGTCCTACAGTCACACTGGTTGGAATTGTGCTGAAAGGTCTCCCAGTGATGGACTCAATGTTCTGCACAGAGAAACACACACACACACACATTAGTTTAGGGTAGACCTACTAACATGAGCCCTTGATCAGCAGGACATTAACTTTCGAACTCGAACTTTTGAGCTAAAAAGTAATGTTGTCTACCTTGAGGAAATGGATTGGATCCTGTGTCAGTGAAAGCTGCTTCATCTCAGCATCTGTCGTCTTCAGCTCAGCAATCTCCTGCTCCAGTCGCTTCAGGAGTTCTTCGGCTCGACTCACCTCAGCCTCCTCCTGAGCTCTAATCAGCTCTGTCACCTCAGAAGACATTCTCTCAATGGAGAGGATCATCTCAGTAAACATAGTCTCACTCTCCTCCACTGCTGTCTGTGCACCAGACTGATAGGACACACACACACACACGCACACGCACACGCACACGCACACACACAGACACACACACACACACGCACACTCGCGCGCACACACACACACACACACACACACACACACACACACACACACACACACACACACACACACACACACACACACACACACACACTGTTCAACAACAAGTTGTTTAGGACCCATAGCTGGCTTAGCTTATCATCTAAATGTTCAATATCTGTAGACATCTATATCATTTAAAAGTCAATATCTGTAGACATCTATATCATTTAAAAGTCAATATCTGTAGACATCTATATCATTTAAAAGTCAATATCTGTAGACATCTAGGGCGATATTGAGAAAAGCAATGGTGTGCAGTGTTTCCCCCAGAAAATTGGTTAGTCAAGGTGGTGAGGCTTCGAGTCTGTCCCTGGGGGGCGGCGGGGGGGCGCCACTCGCGATGTCACGCGGGGGGAGGTGTTGGCGGGGTTTGATGTCACGCACGGCACGAATACTGTTTCGGGGGTTTGGGGGGGGGGGTTGAATAATAACAAAGCTGTGTAGAACTGGAAAATATGTATTTATTGACCTGCCATATCAAAACTATTTACAGAAGCTGAAAAGAAAAATGTAACAAAAAGTGCAGTGCAGGTTGTTTACATTAACGAAAAAGAGAAACCAAATGGAGTGCAAAATTGACTGGCTACCTATGACTACCTATGGCACATTTTGCAAGTCTTGTCCTTGCAGGCCATCCTTCTCGGTTTTTCAAAAAAGAGTTCCAGTGCCCTACTGGTGGCCCATTTATGCTAATTCTTGGGTTGCTGCTGACGTCATAGTGCTGCCCCCTGGTGGTGAATGATCTACCGCTGCAGGTGGACAACCTGGGCTTGGAGCCATTGAAACCCATTCAAAACTTCATTTTTTCGATCTGACACAGAATATTTTTAATTATACCTAAAGACACACCATTGGACTTGTTTAAAAGCTGAGAACCTCAGCTTTCCATAACTGAAAGCGGTATTTTCCTAGCATCTACCAATCCGAAGGTAGCCCACTTTAAGTGCGGAATTACTTTTCTAAAGATAGCGTTTTGTTTCCTTGGAAACGGACGCGGTTTATGTGTTACGCATACGCTATTTGACTCGGTTTTGCACTATTATGGATGAATTTCTAATCTTGACATGTTAATGGACAATCTATGCGAATTTCATAATGTGTTTTTATGTGATATGGGAGTAAATGTGTTTACATCCCGTCTGGGATTTGTTAAACTAGCTGGCCCGCTAGTTAGCTAGCAAGTGCTAGGTCTCTACACTACATCATGTCAAAAGTGGAAAGATTTGCCGACACTCAAGGCTGTGGATATAATGAACTGGTTCTGTGAATGTTCTCAGAATGTTTTGCTTTGACAAATTGCTGATATTATAGCATTACATCCAAATCCTGGTGTTTCTTTGTTTATGCTTGGGCCATTGAGACAGATCGATTCTAATATCTATTACCAGAGAGAGTTTATTTCTGCTATTACTTACTTGCTAGCTAACTAGCGAACTAGCTAACAATTCCCAGACGGGCGTACTGTTAAAACATTTTACTCCCATGTTACATAAAAACGCATTTTGAAACTCGCACAGATTGTCCATTAGAATGTCAAGATTAGAAATTCATCCATAATAATGCAAACCCGAGTCAAATAGCGTATGCGTAACACATAAACCGCGTCCGTTTCCAAGGAAACAAAACGCTATCTTTAGAAAAGTAATTCTGCACTTAAAGTAGGCTACCTTCGGATTGGTAGATGCTAGGAAAATACCGTTTTCATGTATGGAAAGCTGAGGTTCTCAGCTTTTAAACAAAACCCATGGTGTGTCTTAAGGTCTAATTAAAAATATTCTGTCGAACATCGAACAAATGTACTTTTGAATGGGTTTCAATGGCTCCAAGCCAGGGTTGTCCACCATTTCAAATTCGCGCGCTCCAGTGAAGGGGCATTCTGACGTAACTGCAACCCAAGAATTGAAAATTAAAATTGTTTCAAAATATGGCCTCGAGGATGGACACACATGGCGTAGTAATAAATCCGACCACTAGGTGTCACCATTTAGTCCAACCGATGTTGTCCTAGTGCCTGCGCTTGAACATGCATTACAACTTTTTTTTTTTTACAAGTTTTTTTTTTTTTTTTTTTTGCCCTCGGACGCATTTTTTTTTTTTTTTTTTTTTTTTTTTAGGGAACGTAGCCAAGGCGGGGGTGGGGTTTAGTCAAGGCGGCCGCCTTGATAAGAAAGCGCTGGGGGAAAGCCTGGTGTGTATTGTTTAGCCCTTGTAAGGTGTTCGTGTTTTTGTAACATAGAAGGTGTTCGGGTCATTTTGACCTGGCCATATACAAAATTAATTTAAAAAGGAAAAATCATAGTTCATATCCACCCTCATGTTCCCTTCATCATGTTTGTGAAGTTCTGTGTATATATGTTTTTGAGAGAAGGACAGAGAGAAAAAGATAAGGAGACACTGGGGTCACTGTTTTTTTTCTTCAGATTCCTGTTCAGAGTGAAAGAATGACAACTGATACTATTTTTCTCAAGCAAAAAAAAAAAAAATGAAATCGGGTCAAAATGACCCGAACACCTTACAAGGGTTAAAATGAGACTGAATCCTGTAAGTAATGCCAGGGTCATTCCACGCCAAATCAACAGGAGCCCGCATACTTAGGTCTCAAACAATTCTGAAAATATTACTGAGTGTACCCATGGTACTTAAGAGAAACACTGTTACTTTAGTTGAGTGTAATATGTATACTTTCCATGTTACAGCCAGTTTCACTGGGGGAGGGGGAGCCCATTTTGTTCACACTCTTTTTTTTGTCAAAGTTCACAAGCCCGTAGCTCAAGAACTAAGCCATGTAGGAAGTGTCAAATTTGGCATGCTGGTACATAGATAGGAATAGTTTGTTGCAAAACTGTCAGTTTTGGTCTGTATGATCCTGCATCGTCATAGCATTCCCTCAAAGATGATACAAATTGTACTGGAGTTTTTGGCTGTGCTCTGTTTAGGCCTTCAGAAGACATATTTGTGCCCAACATAGCCTCATGATTTTCCCCCTTGTAGATACAAGTAGAAACACTCCCATAAAAATCTATAAATAGAAAGGAAACCCCATCAGTGTTTGACCAGAAGACCTCACAAATCTGACAAATAATTTTGGGTGCCATTTTCAGAGCACCAGAACACCTTGTGGGATTGTCCACAGATTTTTATTTTATATTTTTCTTCATTCTCCATGAAGTCTTCTTTTTAAAAATGCCAATGAGACTTGTCTTATGTGATGTTTTCTTTTGTAATTTCCACCCTGAACATGGGTAAAATGCAAAAAGAGAGCAACATGATTTTGATAACATTTAATGTAAAGACTAAATAATCAAATGCAAATTTTGCCCAGACATGATCACCCGAGAGTCCCTGTGCAGGGGTACAGGTATCCCTTTCAATTTCAATGATTTCAGGAGCGTTCAATGTGGGAGCAGGTTCGCACACCAAAAGAGACAGTAGGTCAGGCACAAGGAGTCATGTTGTTACTTTTTTTGACCAGCAGATGGCAGCGGAAGAAACGCATAGAAAACATATTGCTCTCAATGTGCATGTTGCCCATGTTCAGGTTGGAAATTACAAAAGAAAACATCACATAAGACAAGTCTCATTGACATTTTTCAAAAGAAGAATTCATGGAGAATGAAGAAAAAAATAAAATAAAAATCTGTGGACAATCCCACAAGGGGTTCTGGGAAAAAAAACCAAATTGGGAAGTAATCGTGAAAAGTCAAAATTAGGGAGTTTCCCGGGAAATTAGGGATGGTTGACAAGTATGGTTCTCACCATGAGAGTCTCCACAGCCTTCCTCAGCTCCTGCAGCTCCTTCTCCTTCAACTGGATTATCTGCTGGCATCTCCTCTGGCTCCGTTTCAACCCCTCCTGCACCAGCATGAATTAAAGTATTACATTACATTACATTACATTACATTACATTACACATTACATTACATTACATTACATTACATTACACACAGCAGACACTTTTTTATACAAAACAAGTGTGGGGTTAGGTGCCTTGGTACAGGGTGTTGGCTACGGTCCCTGGAGCAGTGTGGGGTTAGGTGCCTTGGTACAGGGTGTTGGCTACGGTCCCTGGAGCAGTGTGGGGTTAGGTGCCTTGGTACAGGGTATTGGTTACAGTCCCTGGAGCAGTGTGGGGTTAGGTGCCTTAGTACAGGGTATTGGTTCCAGTCCCTGGAGCAGTGTGGGGTTAGGTGCCTTAGTACAGGGTATTGGTTACAGTCTCTAGAGCAGTGTGGGGATAGGTGCCTTGATACAAGGTTATTGGTTACAGTCCCTGGAGCAGTGTGGGGTTAGGTGCCTTGGTACAGGGTATTGGTTACAGTCCCTGGAGCAGTGTGGGGTTAGGTGCATTGGTTACTGGATAGTTTATTTCTGAGGACGCTACAGGGTGCATCGATGAGTAAAATGAACCCTGTGATCTGCAGTCCAACTACCTAAACAGCATTACTCCATGGCTGCCCCAAGGTACCAAGGTTCCTGTACCATCAACACAACAGATTCTTAGTTGATGGTTATGTTGGAACTGTATTTTATTCTTTATGAGAGCAAACATGTTGCCTTGGCACAAATGTGCCCTTTCGCATTCAAGAATTCCTGTTCAAGGCTAAGCAGAAGATTACTGGACTGTGCGAGGACTTTATCTGTACCAGAACAATGGAATGCCCAAACACAACAGAGTTGCATCTCCACATGGCAGGCCAAGGCCTGTGTGTTCGTGTGTTTGTGTGTGTGTGTGTGTGTGTGAATGAATTCATCTCTATCCTGGGTGAACGCCCCCCTCCTTAGCGGGAAGAGATACCAAAATGTAATCAGGGACAATCCTTCAATAAATATGGCTTGGAGATATTTCAGTGTTAGAACGACTGGGGAAAATGGTCGCTGACGGTTCTTCCCACTCGCTCTCCAAGCCGGCTTGAAACTTAATTACTGATTCTCTGTGTCTTTCATTTCAGGTCTTTCATATTTACAAATGTTAAGGGTTTGAACCTAACAGTTTATTTTTGAGGACGCTACAGGATGCATCGTATCATATAGGTCAACTTCAACTTTCAACTTCACTGTCCCCAAAAGGGGCGATTAAATGTACAGCAAGACAGCAGTAACACATAGGTCTAGACAGCAGCAACCACTGTTGGGAAGGTTACTCAAAAGCTGTAATGCACTACTTATTACATATTACTACCATTTTAAAGTAATGCCTTACATTACAACAACAGCAGCAACAGCTAACAAACAAAGTGCAATTTGTCAATAAAAGGATAAAAGGGCCAGTGGCGTAACTATGCAGTCGCACCGGGGCCCGCGACCACTGAGGGGCCCGGGATCGGGCCCCACTATATTCTCGTTGATAACGGATACTCAAAGCACCCAATATGCATTCACAACTTGTCCAGACACTGGTTATAGACCGAGGCAGACTCCCACAAGACGGTGGGAATTTAGAGCATTAAATCAATTGCACTTTTAGTTACTATATTCCTATAGGTCATTACATGGGCAGTCAAATTATTCAGACAAATGTTTCAAATAGCAATAAAGGTAACACATGAACGCTATATTTGTGCATTTTATTTTTTACATTGCGGCCAGGAATTGTGGGATATATATTTTCATACACTATCATTGGCTGTATGTAAACAGGGAGCGCGAGTCGCCAGTGGTAACATTCTGTTTGGAATTACCACTTGATTGATTCCCTTACCAATTCAAATTAAATGCATGCTGGTCAGTCAAAACGTGGCCTTTTGTTCTCATCTTATCTATGTTGTAGTACAGTAGTATGCGTTGTTGGCTTTCTTGAAGGCGGAATATAAAATTAGTTTAGTCACTTCATTCGCCAAGAATAGAGATGGCTACGGGCTAGCAAGAACGTCCTATGGATAGACCTCCTTGGATATTATCTAAGAAGATTTCAAAGACGCTACGAAGAAGGTAAGGTCAGGTTTCCCTATAATAATGTCCGCCGCGGCATTATATTGATTTCATATCACTCATCTCCTTCAGGTATTTTCCAGTTGTTGTCACATTTAGTCCAGTAGTCTGGGTTCGGCAGGGTCTGGTTAAACAAAAGAGACGAGGCACATTTTTAACGGTGTCCATTCTAGTTTGTAATCTGTGACAGCGGTATTGCTGTAGTTATTCCCAGCGTTATAACTTAGTTTTGTGTTCTCCAATTGACAACTAGTTGTGTTGACTTGCTAACAGCATCTCAACTCCATGATGATTTTATCATCTAGCGTTTCTCCTGTTAGCATAATATAAGTTAAGTTCTTCTGTTAGCTTGGCTATGTTACGACGGGGGGGCACTCGCCATTCCGACATAGCACCATTCCGACATGACGCCATTGCGACATCCCGTCATTTTGGTATCACCATTCCGACAATTTAATGTCACCATTCCGACACTTGTGGGGAGCTGTCCATGGTCATGGTGCGAGAGATCGCTCGTGCGTCGGCAGCAATCCACCCCCCCCCCCCCTTTTTTTTTTTAAATGTAAAAAAAATAATGACCCCCACCAGCGCAGGATATTTTAGGGGAGAGAGACCGCTTGTGCGTCTTAGGCCTACTTGACCGCGGTGAAAAGTGAAAAGCTGCCGAAAATAAAAAGCACAAAAGTGACACTGACAAAGTACAACGTGACACATAATTGTCTTTAAAATAGAGCCTAAATCAAGTTCATTGGCTGAATAATGATCCCCATGAGCGCAGGATATTGGGAGAGAGCGCAGGATATTGGGAGAGAGACCGCTCGTGCGTCGGCAGCAATCCACGCACCACCCCCACCCCCTCCTTTTTTTAACATGTAAAAAAATAATGATCCCCATGAGCGCAATATTATTTATTATTTAAGCGTCTTAACACTTGACCGCGGTGAAAAGTGAAAAGCTGCCGAAAATAAAAAGCACAAAAGTGACACTTCGTACAGTTCTTAGCAGCAGCTATGTTTTAAACAATTTCTGAATACAGCTTAGGCCTACATCTCGCACACATTTATTCAACAACAACGCCATGTTCAAACAAACACACGCAACACTTTCACACTCCAAACAGTCTGCTTGCATGCATTCAGCTCAGGTCATACAAACATCGAATTAAACAGCAACCCGCCCAACCGACACACTGATAAGCAGGCACATGTACCCTATAAAGGAAATACCGAAACTGATAAGTAAAAACAAAGACTGGGGGACTCCACTATGAAAGGGGGAAATGGTGGAAACATCCAATTAAGTGCAGATAGGGGCGCGCATGCAGGTTACAGCAGCGGCGGTCGCAATGCGGAGGACTTAACTGATGCCTAGTACTGAGGACATATCGGCGAATTTCCATACAAAAGCAATTAATTAATTAATCAGTTTGAGGATCATAATGTTGTGCCCACTGACGGTAACCAAAACCAAAAACACCTTGTTGCACCATGCGCAAATTGACAAGGCTAAAGACTGATGTTCCAGTCGTCCAAACAGCCACCCAAAGTATGCCTATTCAAAAAGAACCTTCACCATTTTTTACTATGCTGTAGCCACGCTAAATAAAGGGGTTTTATTGCAACTCCTCAACTTTTGCGATTTATTGGAACTCGTGCATATGTGCATGAAAACTTTCTGAACTGATGCCCGACAGACTCTCGAGTCGTCAGCTAGGGGAGGGGAGAAAGAAATCTAAATAAGTGGACGATTCTGTGTGCGTGTGTAGAGCTCTATCTGTATGTTTTACTGGTGGGCTGTCACCAATGTGTTGTCATGGTTGTCTTGGATGTTGTGTTTCCATTCAAAGTGCACCGTTTTCCCATGCATCTTTTCCCATGTTTATGGTAGCCGGGACCGTCTTCCATAACCAGCATTGCATATTGTGCCGTTATTTGATGATGCCAAAGGACACAAAACTACTTTGCAATGGCACCTTGTGTAGGCCCTATGTGGGGTAGTGGAAGATTGAAATCATTATGAAGGCATATCCTGTTGATTGTGCTAACTATCTTTTAAGTCGTTAGTGTTATTTTTTTATCTATGAAGTTTAAACTGGGGTGCTTAAGATCAGCAGGGTTGTCTCCCTCGTCTGTGTAGCCTGCTGTCAGCTGGGCAGGCACCGTGCGCTCGCAAGCACACACGCACACACTGCTACTGTCTCCAGCCCACTGTCCCTGTCTCAACCGGTCTCTAGACACATATTCCGAAAGCCTTTCTTTGCGTTTGTCCTGTTTTTTTTGGGGGGGACAGATAACTTAAATAGGCCTACTCTATGATGTAAATGTGCACATCCTTGCAGCATTCACGATGCTATTGCAATTGCAAAGAATATAGCCCACCCTTTCACCCGTAATGTAGGCCAGATAAAATATCCTAAAATTTGCACAACCTCCGAGGGCCCGTGCTGGATGCTCGCACCGGGGCTCGTGACCGAGTTGTTACGCCACTGAAAAGGGCCATAGTTGTTCAAAACAAGCAGTTGAACAGGACCTCTGTGAAAGACAGAACACATACAGACTGGCAGCAGACATCAATGGGCTAAATAGCAAACATGAGTCAGAACCTGTATGACAGGTAGGCTTCTTGAGGTAATGATGGAAAGCTCGCACATCCACAGGAACGTCTGACCTGGGAGCAGGACCACAAGTGACTAGATGATACTGAGAAAAAAGTCCGCTGCACGACCAGGATTTCTTTTGCTCCCAAAAATTTATTTTACGTGACGTTTCGGGTTTTACCCCTTCTTCAGACGTGACAATACATAGAAATACACACCCCATATATACAAATTCCAGGTGATCACATGATCCCATTGCAGGTGTTAACAATCACTATGAATAAATTGGCTCCCAAGTCCCACCACTCATTACTCACAGAGCTGATGACATCATACATATTACAAATGACACTCCCCTATACACACAGGTGACACTATATACATATGTTCATATACAACAGGAAAACACATAAGGAATGATATATTGTGAGAAAAAATTGTAAATAAAAATAAAGAATAAAAAAAAGGCAAATATGCCTGAAATACCATTCCCCATTCTATACATGTTAGCAAGATTAGTCAAAAGTGTTGGCACAAGTGATATTAAGTCCATCATGGGGGCATGTGAAGAGAAGTCCATTAGCACACAGTTTCAGGAGACACCACATCACATATGCATACAGGAGGGCCGCAACAGTGGAGGAAAGGTTCCCTCTCTAGAGTCACAGGTTGGCGGCAGGAGACACCACATCTAGAGTCACAGGTTGGCGCTGGGAGGCCGCGCATCTAGAGTCACAGGTGGGCGCTGAGGGATACTATGTCAGGAGTCACAGGTTGGCGCTAAGGGATATTAAATCTAGAGTCACAGGTTGGCGCTGAGGGACCCCATCTCTAGAGTCACATGTTGGCGCTAGATCTGAAGACCAGGAGCTAGTAAGATTGGATTCACAGGAAAGGTCTCAGGTCAAAGTCTTCATTTAACCCTCTAGGAGACAGGGTCCCCAATGTGTATATCCAGAATGCTTCTCTCTTTAGTAGAAGGGAATTCACATCCCCTCCACGACTTGGGCACTTGACATGTTCAATGCCTATGTACCTGAGAGTTGAGACGTTGTGTGAGGCAGCTGTGAAGTGAAGCGCCACTGGACTCTTCTCGTTGTGGTTGCGGATATTCGACCGATGTTCAGCTATCCTGGTTTTCAAGCTCCTGGTTGTTTTTCCAATGTAGGCCAGCCCACAGGGACACCTGAGCATGTAAATGACATTGTTAGTGTTACATGCAATCACACCTTTAATGCGCAACTGTTTCCCTGTGAGGGGGTGATGAAAGGTCTTAGTCTTGATAGTAAAATTGCATTGGGCACACTGGCCACATTTGTAATTGCCTTGGGGAATCTGTCGCAGAAAATGTTCTGGTTGGGGAGGGTGGTGGGCTTTCACCAGTAGGTTCCTCAGATTGGGTGGTCTTTTGAATACCACCCTTGGGGGTGATGTGAAACAGCTTAGAGAAGGGTCAGATGTGACTATATGCCAATGCTTCTGTATAATAGACTGGAACTCATGGCTGAGCGGTGAGTACTGTACTATGCAGTTTACGCGGGCTTCTGTGGCTTTGCGTCTTGTGGTGTATAAACAGTCTGTTTGGGACATACCATTGAAGCGCCTCCTAGCGCTTGTGATCCACTCAGGCTTGTACTGTCTATCTCCGAACCGGGCCTCCAGGTCCTGGGCTTCCTTCTGAAAGTCCTCGTCTTTGCTGCAGAGCCGTCTGATGCGGCTAAACTGTGAAATGGGTAAACTTTTTTTCAGTGGAACTGGATGATATGAAAGGCCGTGTAGGATTGAGTTTTTGTCAGTTGGCTTACGGTAAAGAGTGGTACCTAAGTGTTCTCCATGCCTATACACCAGTATGTCTAAAAAGCTCATTTGATGTTTGCTGTATTCCATGGTGAATCTTAAGTGTGTGTTACGTGAATTTATGTATTCGTGGAATGTTTTGAGCTGACTCTCTGTACCTTGCCAAATAAAGAACACGTCGTCGATGTAGCGTTTCCAGTTAGTGATGTGTTGAAGATGAGGGTTGCATTCATCCCAGATGTGTTGCTGTTCGAAGAGGCCGCAATACAAGGAGGCGAAGCTCGGGGCCATCTTCGATCCCATGCTGGTCCCTGAGATCTGCAAGTAGAAATCCGATCCAAACATGAAGTAATTAAACTTAAGGACTATTTCAATTAGGTCCACAATGCATTGTGTGGGGGGAGTGCAACTGGGGCGCTGATTCAAGAAATGTTCGGAGGCCTGTAGGCCTCCTCTGAACGGTACATTGGTGTAAAGTGACTCAATGTCCATAGTGACCAGAAACATCTCCTCCACAGGCATAGTAATGCTCTGGAACATCTTGATGCACTCAACTGTGTCTTTGATGTAAGAAGGGAGGGAGGTGACTAGCGGTTGAAGGAAATGGTCAACGAAGGCAGAAATGTTTTCTGTGAGAGACCCTATGGCAGCTACTATCGGCCGTCCGGGGGGTACATCTGTAAATGTTTTATGTATTTTTGGAAGAGTGTATAGAACGGGTATCACTGGGGTGTTGACAGTCATGAAAGCATGCTCACGTTTGCTGATGTGATTGTGCTGCAGTAATGAATTCAAATGGGTGTGAATGGTTTCTCTAAATTTCGTATTGGGGTTGGATGTCAACTTCTTGTAAAAAGTGGTGTTGCCCAGCTGCCTGGCTATTTCACCTTCATAAGCCTAGCGATCCAAAATGACAATCCCTCCTCCCTTATCCGCACAACCACAGTTCTGTCCTTTTGTAGGGCACACAGTTCAGCCCTTTGTGATGAATTGAGATTGTCAGCTACCTTATACTCTTTCCTTTTAGACATGATGGTGGTTACATCCTGTTCGACCAATCTGCAATATGTGTCTAGTGATGCATTTCTCCTTTTGGGGGGAATGAAGGTGCTTTTACCTCTGAATGTGGTAGTCGAGTGATCATTCTGCTCTTCGCTGGTCTCTGGGGTTGCTGCGGCGGCTCCCAACTCTGCATTGTGGTCGGTTGGTGTTGGTGTAGCACTGAAACTAGGACGGGAAGAGGAATTGAAGAATTCTTTTAGTCTGAGTGTCCTGAAAATTTTTGGAAGTCAACTATTGTATTGAACTCGTTACAGTGTGTTGTAGGCACAAACGAGAGGCCTTTGCTTAGTGCCGTTAAACAGTCTTCCGTGAGATTTTTACTAGAGAGGTTAATGACATTGGTTACCTGTGGCTCTTGGCGTCTCTTCTTTTTTAGCGACCGTCTGCACGGTTTCTTTGTTGTTTGCCTCGTGGTGGTAGGCGTCTTTGTCCTTGGTTTGTTCTGCCCCCTAAAAAAGGACCACTGGTTTGAGAGAAGTTACTGGATTCTGACTCGTATTCGTCCGTGGTGGTCATCACCTGCTGGGAAGCGCGCGTGTTGCGATGTCTTCTCGCTGGGGGTTGTTGTACAGAGCGAGTTTTTGGTGTTGGATTTCTCCACTGGTAGACTCGGCCACGTTCGTAGTCCAGTGTGTCGCGTTCGAACTTCCTCCTTTTTGACACTGTGATTTCTTTGGTTAATTCTTGTTTGTGTTGCTCACATTCCTCTAGTTTCTGTTTGAGTATCACTGGGTCATTCACTTCCGTGCCAAGTTTAGTTTTGAGTTCTGAAATCTCGTCGCGTACTGTCGCGAGGTTAGCTGTAACTTCCTGAATCGTCAGTGCCATCAAATCAAATGAGCATTTGTTTAGAATTGCAGTCCATTGATCACAAAAGTTGGAGTTATCCTTACCCATGATTGGGCCCTTATTGATTCGTAAGCCTCTAGGTATTCGTTTGGCTCGCATATAATCACTCAATGTCACTGCATGTAGGAAGAGGCGTGTTTCTCGCTCTTCTAGTTTTTGTAATGATTTCGTAGTCAGACCTGAGTTGCTCTGTGCAGTGGCGTTGTTGAAAAGCGAGTCCTGTAGGATGATCCGTGTGTAATCTTGCTGGGTAAATTCAAACGTGGCAGATGTCGCTGGATCCATTGGATAATAGTTGTATGGCGGTTGTGAAGCTCAAGGTACGGGAGTCAATCAAAGGTAGATGGAGTGCAGAGCAAAGACAAAAGTTGAGGTAATGATGGAAAGCTCGCACATCCACAGGAACGTCTGACCTGGGAGCAGGACCACAAGTGACTAGATGATACTGAGAAAAAAGTCCGCTGCACGACCAGGATTTCTTTTGCTCCCAAAAATTTATTTTACGTGACGTTTCGGGTTTTACCCCTTCTTCAGACGTGACAATACATAGAAATACACACCCCATATATACAAATTCCAGGTGATCACATGATCCCATTGCAGGTGTTAACAATCACTATGAATAAATTGGCTCCCAAGTCCCACCACTCATTACTCACAGAGCTGATGACATCATACATATTACAAATGACACTCCCCTATACACACAGGTGACACTATATACATATGTTCATATACAACAGGAAAACACATAAGGAATGATATATTGTGAGAAAAAATTGTAAATAAAAATAAAGAATAAAAAAAAGGCAAATATGCCTGCAATACCCTTCCCCATTCTATACATGTTAGCAAGATTAGTCAAAAGTGTTGGCACAAGTGATATTAAGTCCATCATGGGGGCATGTGAAGAGAAGTCCATTAGCACACAGTTTCAGGAGACACCACATCACATATGCATACAGGAGGGCCGCAACAGTGGAGGAAAGGTTCCCTCTCTAGAGTCACAGGTTGGCGGCAGGAGACACCACATCTAGAGTCACAGGTTGGCGCTGGGAGGCCGCGCATCTAGAGTCACAGGTGGGCGCTGAGGGATAACATTCCACGAATACATAAATTCACGTAACACACACTTAAGATTCACCATGGAATACAGCAAACATCAAATGAGCTTTTTAGACATACTGGTGTATAGGCATGGAGAACACTTAGGTACCACTCTTTACCGTAAGCCAACTGACAAAAACTCAATCCTACACGGCCTTTCATATCATCCAGTTCCACTGAAAAAAAGTTTACCCATTTCACAGTTTAGCCGCATCAGACGGCTCTGCAGCAAAGACGAGGACTTTCAGAAGGAAGCCCAGGACCTGGAGGCCCGGTTCGGAGATAGACAGTACAAGCCTGAGTGGATCACAAGCGCTAGGAGGCGCTTCAATGGTATGTCCCAAACAGACTGTTTATACACCACAAGACGCAAAGCCACAGAAGCCCGCGTAAACTGCATAGTACAGTACTCACCGCTCAGCCATGAGTTCCAGTCTATTATACAGAAGCATTGGCATATAGTCACATCTGACCCTTCTCTAAGCTGTTTCACATCACCCCCAAGGGTGGTATTCAAAAGACCACCCAATCTGAGGAACCTACTGGTGAAAGCCCACCACCCTCCCCAACCAGAACATTTTCTGCGACAGATTCCCCAAGGCAATTACAAATGTGGCCAGTGTGCCCAATGCAATTTTACTATCAAGACTAAGACCTTTCATCACCCCCTCACAGGGAAACAGTTGCGCATTAAAGGTGTGATTGCATGTAACACTAACAATGTCATTTACATGCTCAGGTGTCCCTGTGGGCTGGCCTACATTGGAAAAACAACCAGGAGCTTGAAAACCAGGATAGCTGAACATCGGTCGAATATCCGCAACCACAACGAGAAGAGTCCAGTGGCGCTTCACTTCACAGCTGCCTCACACAACGTCTCAACTCTCAGGTACATAGGCATTGAACATGTCAAGTGCCCAAGTCGTGGAGGGGATGTGAATTCCCTTCTACTAAAGAGAGAAGCATTCTGGATATACACATTGGGGACCCTGTCTCCTAGAGGGTTAAATGAAGACTTTGACCTGAGACCTTTCCTGTGAATCCAATCTTACTAGCTCCTGGTCTTCAGATCTAGCGCCAACATGTGACTCTAGAGATGGGGTCCCTCAGCGCCAACCTGTGACTCTAGATTTAATATCCCTTAGCGCCAACCTGTGACTCCTGACATAGTATCCCTCAGCGCCCACCTGTGACTCTAGATGCGCGGCCTCCCAGCGCCAACCTGTGACTCTAGATGTGGTGTCTCCTGCCGCCAACCTGTGACTCTAGAGAGGGAACCTTTCCTCCACTGTTGCGGCCCTCCTGTATGCATATGTGATGTGGTGTCTCCTGAAACTGTGTGCTAATGGACTTCTCTTCACATGCCCCCGTGATGGACTTAATATCACTTGTGCCAACACTTTTGACTAATCTTGCTAACATGTATAGAATGGGGAATGGTATTTCAGGCATATTTGCCTTTTTTTTATTCTTTATTTTTATTTACAATTTTTTCTCACAATATATCATTCCTTATGTGTTTTCCTGTTGTATATGAACATATGTATATAGTGTCACCTGTGTGTATAGGGGAGTGTCATTTGTAATATGTATGATGTCATCAGCTCTGTGAGTAATGAGTGGTGGGACTTGGGAGCCAATTTATTCATAGTGATTGTTAACACCTGCAATGGGATCATGTGATCACCTGGAATTTGTATATATGGGGTGTGTATTTCTATGTATTGTCACGTCTGAAGAAGGGGTAAAACCCGAAACGTCACGTAAAATAAATTTTTGGGAGCAAAAGAAATCCTGGTCGTGCAGCGGACTTTTTTCTCAGTATCATCTAGTCACTTGTGGTCCTGCTCCCAGGTCAGACGTTCCTGTGGATGTGCGAGCTTTCCATCATTACCTCAACTTTTGTCTTTGCTCTGCACTCCATCTACCTTTGATTGACTCCCGTACCTTGAGCTTCACAACCGCCATACAACTATTATCCAATGGATCCAGCGACATCTGCCACGTTTGAATTTACCCAGCAAGATTACACACGGATCATCCTACAGGACTCGCTTTTCAACAACGCCACTGCACAGAGCAACTCAGGTCTGACTACGAAATCATTACAAAAACTAGAAGAGCGAGAAACACGCCTCTTCCTACATGCAGTGACATTGAGTGATTATATGCGAGCCAAACGAATACCTAGAGGCTTACGAATCAATAAGGGCCCAATCATGGGTAAGGATAACTCCAACTTTTGTGATCAATGGACTGCAATTCTAAACAAATGCTCATTTGATTTGATGGCACTGACGATTCAGGAAGTTACAGCTAACCTCGCGACAGTACGCGACGAGATTTCAGAACTCAAAACTAAACTTGGCACGGAAGTGAATGACCCAGTGATACTCAAACAGAAACTAGAGGAATGTGAGCAACACAAACAAGAATTAACCAAAGAAATCACAGTGTCAAAAAGGAGGAAGTTCGAACGCGACACACTGGACTACGAACGTGGCCGAGTCTACCAGTGGAGAAATCCAACACCAAAAACTCGCTCTGTACAACAACCCCCAGCGAGAAGACATCGCAACACGCGCGCTTCCCAGCAGGTGATGACCACCACGGACGAATACGAGTCAGAATCCAGTAACTTCTCTCAAACCAGTGGTCCTTTTTTTAGGGGGCAGAACAAACCAAGGACAAAGACGCCTACCACCACGAGGCAAACAACAAAGAAACCGTGCAGACGGTCGCTAAAAAAGAAGAGACGCCAAGAGCCACAGGTAACCAATGTCATTAACCTCTCTAGTAAAAATCTCACGGAAGACTGTTTAACGGCACTAAGCAAAGGCCTCTCGTTTGTGCCTACAACACACTGTAACGAGTTCAATACAATAGTTGACTTCCAAAAATTTTTCAGGACACTCAGACTAAAAGAATTCTTCAATTCCTCTTCCCGTCCTAGTTTCAGTGCTACACCAACACCAACCGACCACAATGCAGAGTTGGGAGCCGCCGCAGCAACCCCAGAGACCAGCGAAGAGCAGAATGATCACTCGACTACCACATTCAGAGGTAAAAGCACCTTCATTCCCCCCAAAAGGAGAAATGCATCACTAGACACATATTGCAGATTGGTCGAACAGGATGTAACCACCATCATGTCTAAAAGGAAAGAGTATAAGGTAGCTGACAATCTCACTTCATCACAAAGGGCTGAACTGCGTGCCCTACAAAAAGACAGAACCGTGGTTGTGCAGAGTGCGGATAAGGGAGGAGGGATTGTCATTTTGGATCGCCAGGCTTATGAAGGTGAAATAGCCAGGCAGCTGGGCAACAACACTTTTTACAAGAAGTTGACATCCAACCCCACTACGAAATTTAGAGAAACCATTCACACCCATTTGAATTCATTACTGCAGCACAATCACATCAGCAAACGTGAGCATGCTTTCATGACTGTCAACACCCCAGTGATACCCGTTCTATACACTCTTCCAAAAATACATAAAACATTTACAGATGTACCCCCCGGACGGCCGATAGTAGCTGCCATAGGGTCTCTCACAGAAAACATTTCTGCCTTCGTTGACCATTTCCTTCAACCGCTAGTCACCTCCCTCCCTTCTTACATCAAAGACACAGTTGAGTGCATCAAGATGTTCCAGAGCATTACTATGCCTGTGGAGGAGATGTTTCTGGTCACTATGGACATTGAGTCACTTTACACCAATGTACCGTTCAGAGGAGGCCTACAGGCCTCCGAACATTTCTTGAATCAGCGCCCCAGTTGCACTCCCCCCACACAATGCATTGTGGACCTAATTGAAATAGTCCTTAAGTTTAATTACTTCATGTTTGGATCGGATTTCTACTTGCAGATCTCAGGGACCAGCATGGGATCGAAGATGGCCCCGAGCTTCGCCTCCTTGTACTGCGGCCTCTTCGAACAGCAACACATCTGGGATGAATGCAACCCTCATCTTCAACACATCACTAACTGGAAACGCTACATCGACGACGTGTTCTTTATTTGGCAAGGTACAGAGAGTCAGCTCAAAACATTCCACGAATACATAAATTCACGTAACACACACTTAAGATTCACCATGGAATACAGCAAACATCAAATGAGCTTTTTAGACATACTGGTGTATAGGCATGGAGAACACTTAGGTACCACTCTTTACCGTAAGCCAACTGACAAAAACTCAATCCTACACGGCCTTTCATATCATCCAGTTCCACTGAAAAAAAGTTTACCCATTTCACAGTTTAGCCGCATCAGACGGCTCTGCAGCAAAGACGAGGACTTTCAGAAGGAAGCCCAGGACCTGGAGGCCCGGTTCGGAGATAGACAGTACAAGCCTGAGTGGATCACAAGCGCTAGGAGGCGCTTCAATGGTATGTCCCAAACAGACTGTTTATACACCACAAGACGCAAAGCCACAGAAGCCCGCGTAAACTGCATAGTACAGTACTCACCGCTCAGCCATGAGTTCCAGTCTATTATACAGAAGCATTGGCATATAGTCACATCTGACCCTTCTCTAAGCTGTTTCACATCACCCCCAAGGGTGGTATTCAAAAGACCACCCAATCTGAGGAACCTACTGGTGAAAGCCCACCACCCTCCCCAACCAGAACATTTTCTGCGACAGATTCCCCAAGGCAATTACAAATGTGGCCAGTGTGCCCAATGCAATTTTACTATCAAGACTAAGACCTTTCATCACCCCCTCACAGGGAAACAGTTGCGCATTAAAGGTGTGATTGCATGTAACACTAACAATGTCATTTACATGCTCAGGTGTCCCTGTGGGCTGGCCTACATTGGAAAAACAACCAGGAGCTTGAAAACCAGGATAGCTGAACATCGGTCGAATATCCGCAACCACAACGAGAAGAGTCCAGTGGCGCTTCACTTCACAGCTGCCTCACACAACGTCTCAACTCTCAGGTACATAGGCATTGAACATGTCAAGTGCCCAAGTCGTGGAGGGGATGTGAATTCCCTTCTACTAAAGAGAGAAGCATTCTGGATATACACATTGGGGACCCTGTCTCCTAGAGGGTTAAATGAAGACTTTGACCTGAGACCTTTCCTGTGAATCCAATCTTACTAGCTCCTGGTCTTCAGATCTAGCGCCAACATGTGACTCTAGAGATGGGGTCCCTCAGCGCCAACCTGTGACTCTAGATTTAATATCCCTTAGCGCCAACCTGTGACTCCTGACATAGTATCCCTCAGCGCCCACCTGTGACTCTAGATGCGCGGCCTCCCAGCGCCAACCTGTGACTCTAGATGTGGTGTCTCCTGCCGCCAACCTGTGACTCTAGAGAGGGAACCTTTCCTCCACTGTTGCGGCCCTCCTGTATGCATATGTGATGTGGTGTCTCCTGAAACTGTGTGCTAATGGACTTCTCTTCACATGCCCCCATGATGGACTTAATATCACTTGTGCCAACACTTTTGACTAATCTTGCTAACATGTATAGAATGGGGAATGGTATTTCAGGCATATTTGCCTTTTTTTTATTCTTTATTTTTATTTATAATTTTTTCTCACAATATATCATTCCTTATGTGTTTTCCTGTTGTATATGAACATATGTATATAGTGTCACCTGTGTGTATAGGGGAGTGTCATTTGTAATATGTATGATGTCATCAGCTCTGTGAGTAATGAGTGGTGGGACTTGGGAGCCAATTTATTCATAGTGATTGTTAACACCTGCAATGGGATCATGTGATCACCTGGAATTTGTATATATGGGGTGTGTATTTCTATGTATTGTCACGTCTGAAGAAGGGGTAAAACCCGAAACGTCACGTAAAATAAATTTTTGGGAGCAAAAGAAATCCTGGTCGTGCAGCGGACTTTTTTCTCAGTATCAGGTAGGCTACTTGGCCCGTCAATATTCCACAGTTGTTACAGTGTTAGACTTCTGCCCTTTAATCTGAAACACACCCTGGTCTGCCTCCTAAGAGGGGCAAATACATTCATGTTGTAGTAGTGCATGCCTATGGGCTGTAAAGCATTAACTATATATATATAATTTTTTAAATACACAAAACAATACCCAAACACACTCAATAGACCTACACTTGTAATGCTTAAGGTCTTTGCAAACCGGACGGTTGGTGTACAAAGACTTTTAGTCTTACCTTTTTCTGAAGCCACTCTGCCGTGATTGTATCATGACCTTCAAGATCTTCAGTTTGTATTTTGCTCTTTCTCAGTTGATCCACAAGCTCAGCAATAATAATATTCTTCTTTAAAACGGGTCTTGGAGAGAAAGTCTGTCGGCACTGGGGACAGCTGTAAACGCCCTTCACATCTTCCACATTCCAGCAGTCTGTGATACAACTCATACAGTAGTTGTGCCCACAGTTAAGAGCCACCGGATCCTTCAGAAAGTCCAAACAAATAGGACACATGAAAATGTCCTCGTTATTTGCCATCGCTTCAGCCATTTTAGTATAGAGAATAGGTGTATAGGCACTAGGAGAAGTATAGAGGATAGGTATAGGTACTAGGAAAGTATAGAGGATAGGTATAGGTAGGCTACTAGGCGACAACTCCTCGTGTGCTGCAGTAAATTAACATGTGTTTTGTTTGTTTTGTTCCTCCCTCCCTGTGGCGCTCCAAACTTCCTGGATGGGGAGTGGCGTGTTGTCTTCATGGAGTACTGCTGCCCTCTAGTGGCCGTGTGTAATAACAGCAAGCAGCAGCAGCAGCATGGATGCTGGTCTTCCTGAAATTCAAAGTTCCTTTCTACACGAACTACTTCAAAGTTCACACATTTAAAAAAAAAAACTAACAGTTTTTAGTTTATAATTGTTCATAGTTTGTTCATTTTTCAAAAAGCCTTCCGCCTTAAACTACCTCCTGTGTAACCTAGTTCCTGTTAGTAGGTCTAGGTGCGATTGACGTACTTCAACGGCTACATGCGCATGCAGACAGCAATGCATTCTGGCTCAAAATGTTGCATGATAGTTAGATTGTTAGATTTCCTACCCCAAATTACCAAATTTTAGTCATGCTGTGCCGACCAGGTGACACTATTGTGGGATCAATGCGACTGCAGTCAGACCTTGCAACCCCTGCAGTTGCTTATCCCTGTTGATGCTCGTCTGCATACCACCCCTGAGGTCACGCGTCCATGAACTGGTTGGTTGGCCAACAACTCACTCACGTGTGTATATATGTCTTGGCTCACACCCCTACAGAAGTTTGCACTGCTCCCCACTTCAGCTCCTCCTCCCCACCTCTCCCCCCACACGTGGTGTGTTAGTAGATCAAACTGGTGCGACCTCATCGTCTCATGCATATTTGTGGCCGACTTTAATTGTGCTGTGTTTAATACCACCCACATTGTGACAAGTTCTCGCTCACGTGCTTCGTCTATGTCGATCGACTGCTAGTAGGCCCATACGACATGTGTTGCTGTCGACCAACATTGACGAAGCACGTGAGTGAGAACTTGTTGTCAAGATGTGGGTGTTATTAAACACAGCGCATTTAGAGTCGGCCACAAATATGAACGAGACGATGAGCTCGCACCGGTTTGCTCTACTGACTCATATACACACGTGAGTGAGTTGTTGACCAACCAGTTCATGGGCGCGTGACCTCGGAGGCAGTCCGCAGACGAGCGTTGAAGGGGATAAGCAACTGCAGAAGTTGCAAGATCTGACTGCAGTCGCATTCATCCCGCGATAGTTTGACACCATGTGACATGTCACCTCGTCAACGCAACATCGACGAAATTTCAAAGTTTGACAGGAAATCTAACCGTCATGCAGCATTTTCATCCAGGGTGCATTGCTGTCTAAATGCGCATGCATGCGTTGACAACATCTCGATCGCACCTATTATGTTAAATTGCAGCACTTAAGTTCACTCACCTGGCCAGTCCGCGCCCTCCTAGTGACGCAATTGTTTCTGAGCTCCAGAAAAAACGGGAACTCCCCTCACTTTGTTGGGAGGCAAACAACCAGTAGCAAACCAAGGGAGGCGGGTCAACCATGCTGTTTGGTGCACTGTGTAATAGTTTCAGTAGTTCATAATATCCAGAATTCATGTGATCATTCACAAATGTTACCTTTTTTTTTTTTTTTTTTACAAATACTTACCACCACCATTAAATTCTAAGTATTTATTATGACTGGGAAATTGCATTTTATATACATGAAAAGGGGAATCTTCTCCATGGTCTGCCATTTTGAATTTCCAGAAATATAAATTTTTAGCTGCAAAACTTACTGACCTCTTGTTATACTGGTAAATATTGGTTTATTATTTATTAAAATTCATGAAAAGATCAAATTTGGCAATAGGCTGCACAATTTCAATGAGTAGCATAGTTGCAATACTTACTCTGGCCACCATCTTGCACGGCGCACCTTTAAGGCATGTATTATTATCACTTTAATAGTCAATAATCATCAGTAATTATATTACATTTACGTTATGTAATCACATAGGCCTAATAAACATTTATTTTAGTTATGTAACAACAAGTACCAGACTGATATGAAAGCAGTGGTGTAGTCTACGTAGAACGCGGGTATACAGAGTACACCCACTTCTAAATTTCAGGGATTTCAGTATACCCACTTAAAATGGATTGATCCATTGTTTTGAATAGCACAAATATATACAGTATACCCACTTCAAAAAATGCTCAAATATACAGTATACCCACCATAAAAAGTAGACTACACCACTGTATGAAAGAAACAACACCCCACCACCACCATACTAAAAAACTATAACTATGTATTTGATTGTTTGATATTCATATAATTGACATCAACTAGCCTATAACAGTAAATATGTGAGAGTCACAGTTGTTCAAGATTTATGAGTAATTGCAGTATTTTATGAGTCATTTTATTACTTAAAGTTTATGTAATTAGGCTACGTAGATCGACATTATGTACTGTATTTTATTATGAGTTATTATATACATTTTATTTCATGTAATTGTAACTTAACATAATACTGCTGCACACTGCGTCCCCCTCAGGATTGCACGTCTATTTAAGTTACAGCCCAACTACACCCCAATGCCTTTGACTTCACACGGGACAACTCTACAGCCGTTACCTGTAGACTTGCCCCGTGTGAAGTCAAAGACATTGGGGCCCGAACTGCACAGATTTCAATGAAACTTGTCATGTTTCATAAGATTGATCCCAACAACTGCATTTGTATGAATGGCCCCAAATATTAAGCTAGAAACATACTAAGAAAGACTACATTTCCAGAAAAAAGATCACACCAAGTGTGATGAATATCCATGCTGGTTGGGCTGCCCCAAAGTGCTTGATTTGACATGAAATGACCAACGATGTAAAGTTCATCATCAGCATTTGGGGCAGCTGTGGCCTAGTGGTTAGGGATGTGATCTTAAGGTCAGAGGGTTGCAGGTTCGAATCCCACTCGTACCTGCCCCTACACCTCCATCCATCGCTGAGGTCCCCTTGAGTAAGGATCCTAACCCCACATTGCTGTAGTACTCTGTAAAATAACTATATGATCCTAACCTCACATTCATGTAATAATCTGTAAAATAACGATATGAACCTAACCCCACATTGCTGTAGTACTCTGTAAAATAACTATATGATCCTAACCTCACATTCATGTAATAATCTGTAAAATAACGATATGAACCTAACCGCACATTGCTGTAACACCCTGTAAAATAACGATATGATCCTAACCCCACATTCATGTAGTACTCTGTAAAATAACTATATGATCCTAACCCCACATTGCTGTAACACCCTGTAAAATAACGATATGAACCTAACCCCACATTCATGTAGTACTCTGTAAAATAACTATATGATCCTAACCCCACATTGCTGTAACACCCTGTAAAATAACGATATGAACCTAACCCCACATTGCTGTAACACTCTGTAAAATAACGATATGTTGCTTTGTCTAAAAGGTTCAGCTAAGTGTAATTTAGTGTATTGAGCATTGGGGACTATTTAGGTAGTGTAGTGTAGGGGTGTAAAAAATAATCAACATAATATATCGCGATATAGTCTGATGATGGAATGGAATCGCATCGTATCGTGGGGCATTCTTAAGGAGAAATCGGGTGTGAAATGGCTTACGTTGTGTTCAAACGTGATGCTGAGCCCTAACGTTTGCCACACACCTCGCGCCTCCATAGGTCCCCTACATTCCGAAGTCCGAGCACTAGTCAGAATTCTAAGAGCTAGGTGAACTTTAGCGTCTCCTGTGATGGTATGTGGCAAAAGTTAGAGCTCAGGATCAGGTTTTAACACAACGTAAGCCATTTCACACCAGATTTCGCCATTAAGTATCGAAAATAATTGAATCGCTTGCCCCTGCCCAATGCCCTAGCTCCATAGGGCCTACCATAATAGAAGAGGAAAAGTAATTGGGGAAAAAGTCGAATTGAATCGTATCATGTAGGCTGTGATTTACACCCTAAGTGTAGTAGTGTGATGGGCATTGTTTACTATTTTCAAATTCAGGTCAGGAAGGGGGTGGTGTTCAATATTTTCATATTTGTTGCAGTCTGAGTTGTGTGTTGTGTGGCGACGGTTAGTTGAAAATGACAATTGGTCGTGGATCGTTCATATTAGGCCATATATCCCCTATCTTGCCAGTGAGAGTATGGGGTGGTAACAATTTTACTGATATAAATCCATGAGAGTACATCTATGTTCTAGGTGTTGCCATCATCAAAAGTAGCTATTTAATTTACACACAAAGATTGAAATAGTGATTTTGGTAATGTAGGAAAATGTAGGAATAAAACTAAGGTGCCGTTTCCACGTAGCTGGATATTTTTATATGTGGATATTTTTTTCTCCTAGTTGTATTGGTTTTGCATTGGTTTTGGCCTTCCGTTTCCACGTAGCAGATATTTAAAATCCAGGTATAAAAAGCAGGAGAAAAAAAATATCCTGTTTAGGGGGCTGAAACGCATTCGTTACAATGGAGGATTTATTTTTATCCACATGTTGCGTTTACACCTAACAGGAGAAAAAAATACCCTGCTAAAAAAAATATCCTGCTACGTGGAAACAGCACCTAATGCGTCACCTACTAATATTTTAGGAGTTCTTCACAGGAGTGAAACTTCACAGGTAACTGTATTATACGGTTGGTTGCAGATTGTTTATATATTGACCAATACATCACAACAGCTTCACTGATGCATCACCGCATAATCCAAATCCAGGGTATAGTGTGTGTGTGAATGTGGTGTGGACTCTGTGCAGGAGGGTCATTGTGTCTCCAGAGATGCTGTAGAAGGCCAGAGTTCCTGCCCTGTGATCCACATACACTCCTATTCTGGAGCTGGCCACTAGAGGGAGTTTAGTCACTTTATTATTGTGCCAGAAAGAGGAGCAGGAGCTGGAGCTGCGGAGGTCCAGCCTCCAGGACTGATCATTACATCCAAACCCACACTCATCACCATCTCCTTTCCTGATGATGCTTTCATATGACACGGCTATATCAACATGCCCCCTCCTCTCAACCTCCCAGTAGCAGCGTGCAGACACACCCTCTCTACACAGCACCTGAGGCCACTCATCAAATCTGTCTGGATGATCAGGATATGACTGGGGGGCCCCAGGTCTCCACTCCACCCTCCTGTTCCCCTCAGGCAGATAGAGGCATCTGTATGCTGTGTTTGGATCCAGAGTGAAGTGACACGAATCTGATGGAGGAGAAGACAGGACACGTACACACAGACACAGACACACACAGACACACACACATTTTTAGTTCTGCTAGCTGTGTGTGTGTGTGTGTGTGTGTGTGTGTGTGTGTGTGTGTGTGTGTGTGTGTGTGTGTGTGTGTGTGTGTGTGTGTTCCAGCGTATGTGTGTGTGCGTGTGTGTGCGTGTGCGGTGTGTGTTCCAGTGTATGCGTGTGTTCGTGTGTGTGTGCGCGCATGTGTGCGCGCGCGCGCGCTCGTGTGTGTGTGTGTGTGTGTGTGTGTATGTGTGTTTTTGTGTGTGGGTGGGTGGTTGTGTGTGTGTGTGTGTGTGTGTGTGTGTGTGTGTGTGTGTGTGTGTGTGTGTGGTGTGTGTGTTTGTGTGTGTGTGCGCGTGTGGGATGGGTGTGTGTGTGTGTGTATGGTTTTTATTGTATGGGGAGTGAGGATTTTTTGGTGAATGTGTATTTGTGTGTGTGTGTGTGTGTGTGTGTGTGTGTGTGTGTGTGTGTGTGTGTGTGTGTGTGTGTGTGTGTGTGTGTGTGTGTGTCCAACTCACACTGTAAGAAGTCCTCTCTGGTCACTGGTTCAGCAATAAGAGTCTGGCCATCAGACACTAAGAAAAAATCACATTGGCCTACATAAATGCATGAACACCACAATATGAAAACATCACATTGGCCTAAATAAGTGCATCAACACCACAATATGAAAACATCACATTGGCCTAAATAAGTGCATGATCACCACAATATGAAAACATCACATTGGCCTAAATACGTGCATGATCACCACAATATGAAAACATCACATTGGCCTAAATAAGTGCATCAACACCACAATATGAAAACATCACATTGGCCTAAATAAGTGCATCAACACCACAATATGAAAACATCACATTGGTCTAAATAAGTGCATCAACACCACAATATGAAAACATCATATTGGCCTAAATAAGTGCATCAACACCACAATATGAAAACATCACATTGGCCTAATTAAGTGCATGAACAATATGCTCCAATCAGGAGATCACATGACAACATTGACACTAACAGTAGGAACAGACAGCAGCAGTTGAAAGAGCTTGATCAGGGAGAACGACCAACTGAAGGTGTCGAAAGATTCAACCTTTAGTTTAACGCTCGATCAGGGAGAGCGACAAACTGAACGTGTCGAAAGATTCAACCTTTAGTTTATCGCTTGATCAGGGAGAACGACCAACTGAACATGGCGAAAGATTCAACCTTAACCTTAACGGTTGATCAGGGAGAGCGACCAACTGAACGTGGTGAAAGATTCAACCTTTAGTTTAACGCTTGATCAAGGAGAGCGACCAACTGAACGTGGCGAAAGATTCAACCTTTAGTTAAACGCTTGATCAGGGAGAGCGACCAACTGAACGTGGCAAAAGATTCAACCTTTACTTTAACGCTTGATCAAGGAGAACGACCACCTGAGCATGGAGAAAGATTCAACCTTCACTCTAATGCTTGATCAGGGAAAACAACCAATTGAACGTGGACAAAGATTCAACCTTTAGTTTAACGCTTGATCAGGGAGAGCGACCAACTGAACGTGGAGAAAGATTCAACCTTTAGTTTAACGCTTGATCAGGGAGAGCGACCAACTGAAGCTGGAGAAAGATTCAACCATTAGTTTAACGCTTGATCAGGGAGAGCGACCAACTGAACGTGGAGAAAGATTCAACCTTTAGTTTAACGCTTGATCAGGGAGAGCGACCAACTGAACGTGGAGAAAGATTCAACCTTTACTTTAACATTGATCAGGGAGAGCGACCGACTGAACGTGGAGAAAGATTTAACCTTTACTTTAACATTGATCAGGGAGAGCGACCGACTGAACGTGGAGAAAGATTCAACCTTTACTTTAACACTTGATCAGGGAGAACGGCCAACTGAAGACTGTTTAGAAAAATTGTAGACATTCCTTTGTCTGCCGCCTGATGTTGCCGAACTGCATCACAAATCATTACATATTTTTTGCTGGTTCAACTTCTCGTTTGATGCCTTTGACGCACAGGCTCCACCCTAAATTTAGGGCCCCATGAATGATTTGAATTTTGGACCTCGTTAAGGGCCCCTGTCAGTGCTGTCCGGCCCTTAGAATCTGTAACACCTTTCAATGACAAAACTGATTAAATTGGCTGGGGGTCTACAGCTGAAATTCCAAAAAAACAGCTGGTATTGAATGTGTTAAGGGCCCCTGTCAGTGCTGTCAGTGCTGTCAGTGCTGTCGGGCCCTTAGAATCTGCAACACCTTTCTCCTCCTAGTGCTTTCACATCCTGGTGGCACCCATGCTTTCACATCCTCGGTGCTAGACACGCTCTTGCCACTTGTCCATACAAAGTCAATTACGTACTTTCAATGTCCACAGTCTGTTCATACAGTAAGAGTCTCCAGTAGACTAGAACAGTGATTCCCGACCTATGTGATTCCCGACCACTGGTGGGCCCTGAAGGTATTCCAAGTGGGCCTTGAAATCATTTTCCAAAAATAGTGATCATATTGTGGTGTGTGTTGCTGTTGATTTATTTGAGCTTTATTCTTAATTGGGTCAGAGGTGGGCCCCGAACATTTTTGACAATTTCGAGTGGGCCCCAAGTTGAAAAAGGTTGGGAACCCCTGGACTAGAGTATCATTCATTCAATCAACCCCAGTGGTTTTCAACTTGGGGGTCGGGGACCCCTGGGGGTTCGCGAGACGGTGCTAGGGGGGCCGCGGCAGGTGGGCAGGAAAAGTGTAGCACAACAAAGTGAATAACTAAAGGGACACTGTGCAGGAAATGGTCAAGAAGGTACTGCAACTATGCTGCTCAATGAAACTGGGCTGCCTATTACCAAAATTGATTTTTTCATGAAAGTTTACTAAGTAATAAACTAATGCTTTTTAGCATGGCCCAAGTACAGTCAGTTTTACAGCTAAAAATGGCTATTTCTGCAAAACCAAAATGGCAGACCATGGAGAAGATCCCCCTTTTAATGTATGAAAAGTGTAATTTTACCGGTCATAATAAATACTTAGAATTTGATGGTGGTGGTAAGTATTCATGGAAAGGTAACATTAGTGAATGGGCAGCATGAATTCTGGAAATAAACAACTAAAAATCTCACACAGTGTCGATTTAAATAAACTTAATAAGTAAACCAAAAACATCCAAAAATACACAAATCAATGTTCTCAACAGCAGTATAACATGAACATTATTTGAGGTTGACTGGCTAAATGTAGATTAAGTGTTTGTAGCATCACCCTACATCAGTGCTTCCCAAACTTTTTCACATCACGTACCCCTTGAAGCATTTCAGCTCCATCCGTGTACCGCGCCCCCCCCCCCCCCCCAACAAAACAAAAAAAACCACGACGCACATCAACAGAAACATCCACAGATGAATGGGCATCACATTGTTGCAACATATTCTGTAGGTCACTATGAAAGCCAGAGATGTAATGGCCCATTAAGGTTTGTTACTACTTTGTACTTGAACACTATTGAACACACATACTTGTTCACGTATAATTAGGCTACGGATATTTAGGGTGGTGTTAGTAAGTAAGATGACTGCTCTGCTCTTGGCTAAAAAATGACATTGTATGAATATAGCAGTTCGCTCACATTACAACATTACTTTTTTTATTAATTAATTAGTTACTTTTGTAACGCGTTACTCCCAACACTGTTAAGAATAGCCATTCATTTGATTCTGCACCGCAGACTGTAGGAGACTGCCACAGCAACTCGTCTCCTCCTCGGGGGGATGGAGCACACATAGATGTGCCATGCAGGCGACTCTCCTAAACAGCTCATTTTGCGATTAACCCCCATGGAAAAAAAAAATAAGACGTGTACTGAAAACAATGTATACAAGCCACCACCACCCTGGCATTCGAAATCATCGGACTAAATGCAACAACAGAGTCTCTCGTAAGTCGCTTGCTCGTTCTGTAAATGTGGACAATTTATGTAGTGTAAAACTTTCGGAGCCCTCTTCTAATCTTGGGTCTGCCACACTCTCGTCCTTTGCTCTTTTAAATGTTCGGTCCCTCAATAACAAAGGACCATTTATTAATGATGCAATTACAGATATGGCTTTGGACTTCATGTGTCTAACAGAAACCTGGCAACTTCCTCATGATTACATGTCGTTAAATGAAGCGTCACCTCCTGGCTATTCTTTTATTGAGAAGCCCCGCCTCTCAGGGCGCGGGGGAGGTCTGACTGTTATTCACCGCTCTGATTTTAATGTTGTGTCTGTGCCGCTGCAGCTATTTGCCAACCTTTACTGTTATTACTTGTCTACAGACCCCCTAAGGCATCCTCTGTCTTTATTAGTGAATTTACTGAGCTGCTCTCTTACAGTTGTGCTCATATGTTTACATACCCCAGCAGAATAAACGCTTTTTTCGCGATTTCTCACAAAATATGAAGGATTACACAAAACCTTTTTTTTCACTCATTGCTAGTGACTAGCTTAAGATATTTATTAGCAATATTCTGTGTTTACTCTTTCAAAAGCATGATCACAACCCAAACTACCCAAATGACCCTGTTCAAAAGTTTACATACCCTAGTTTCTAATGCTGAATATGGCCCTGTTTAACATCAGGGACCGCTTTAAATTGTTTGTGGTAGTTGTGGATAAGGCTCTTAATGTTCTCAGATGACAAAACAGCACATTCTTCCTGGCAGAATGGTTGTTTCCTATAATATTTTTGGGTGTCTTGCTGGAACCTCACATTTGAGGTTTCCCCTGAATGGCTCAATGATTTTGAGATCAGGAGAGTGAGACGGTCGCTCAAAAACTTCATTTTAGTCTTTCTGAAGCTAATGACGGGTTGATTTGGCTTTCGGTGTTGAAATATTGTCATGTTGGCATGTCCAAACAATGGGAGCCAATTTATTCACAGTAATTGTTAACACCTGCAATGGGATCATGTGATCACCTGGAATTTGTATATATGTGGTGTACTGCCTATGTATTGTCACGTCTGAAGAAGGGGTAAAACCCGAAACGTCACGGAAAATAAATCATTGGGAGCATACAAAATCCTGGTCTTGCAGCGGACTTTTTTCTCTGAATTATCTAGTCACTTGTGGTCCTGCTCCCAGGTCAGACGTTCCTGTGGATGTGCGAGCTTTCCACCATTACCTCAACTTTTGCCTTTGCTCAGCACTCCATCTACCTTTGATTGACTCCCGTACCTTGAGCTTCACAACCACCAGACAACTACTATCCAATGGATCCAGCGACATCTGCCACGTTTGAATTCACCCAGCAAGATTACACACGGATCATCCTACAGGACTCGCTTTTCAACAGCGCCACTGCACAGAGCAACTCAGGTCTGACAATGAAATCACTACAAAAACTAGAGGAGCGAGAAACACGTCTCTTCCTACATGCAGTGACATTGAGTGATTATATGCGAGCTAAACGAATACCAAGAGGCTTACGAATCAATAAGGGCCCAATTATGGGTAAGGATAATTCCAACTTTTGTGATCAATGGACTGCAATTCTAAACAAATGCTCTTTCGATCTGATGGCACTGACGATTCAGGAAGTTACAGCTAACCTCGCGACAGTACGCGACAAGATTTCAGAACTCAAAACTAAACTTGGCACGGAAGTGAATGACCCAGTGATCCTCAAACAGAAACTAGAGGAATGCGAGCAACACAAACAAGAATTAACCAAAGAAATCACAGTGTCTAAAAGGAGGAAGTTCGAACGCGACGCACTGGACTACGAACGTGGCCGAGTCTACCAGTGGAGAAATCCTACACCAAAAACTCGCTCTGTACAACAACCTCCAGCGAGAAGACATCGCAACACGCTCGCTTCCCAGCGGGTGATGACCACCACGGACGAATACGAGTCAGAATCCAGCAACTTCTCTCAAACCAGTGGTCCTTTTTTAGGGGGCAGAACAAACCAAGGACAAAGACGCCTGCCACCACGAGGCAAACACCAAAGAAGCCGTGCAGACGGTTGCTAAAAAAGAAGAGACGCCAAGAGCCACAGGTAACCAATGTCATTAACCTCTCCAGTAAAAATCTCACGGAAGATTGTTTAACGGCACTAAGCAAAGGCCTCTCGTTTGTGCCTACAACACACTGTAATGAGTTCAATACAATGGTCGACTTTCAAAAAATTTTCAGGACACTCAGACTAAAAGAATTCTTCAATTCCTCTTCCCGTCCTAGTTTCAGTGCTACACCAACACCAACCGACCACAATGCAGAGTTGGGAGCCGCCGCAGCAACCCCAGAGACCAGCGAAGAGCAGAATAATCACTCTACTACCACATTCAGAGGTAAAAGCACCTTCATTCCCCCTAAAAAGAGAAATGCATCACTAGACACCTATTGCAGATTGGTGGAACATGATGTAACCACCATCATGTCTAAAAGGAAAGAATATAAGGTAGCTAACAATCTCACTCCATCACAAAGGGCTGAACTGCGTGCCCTACAAAAGGACAGAACTGTGGTTGTGCAGAGTGCGGATAAGGGAGGAGGGATTGTCATTTTGGATCGCCTGGCTTATGAAGGTGAAATAACCAGGCAGCTGGGAAACACCACTTTTTACAAGAAGTTGACATCCAACCCCACTACGCAATTTAAAGAAACTATCCATACCCACTTGAATTCATTACTGCAGCACAATCACATCAGCAAACGTGAGCATGCGTTCATGACTGTCAACACCCCAGTGATACCCGTTCTATACACTCTTCCAAAAATTCATAAAATATATACAGATGTACCCCCCGGACGGCCGATAGTAGCTGCCATAGGGTCTCTCACAGAAAACATTTCTGCCTTCGTTGACCATTTCCTTCAACCGCTAGTCACCTCCCTCCCTTCTTACATAAAAGACACAGTTGAGTGCATCAAGATGTTCCAGAGCATTACTATGCCTGTGGAGGAGATGTTTCTGGTCACTATGGACATTGAGTCACTTTACACCAATGTACCGTTCAGAGGAGGCCTACAGGCCTCCGAGCATTTCCTAAACCAGCGTCCCAGTTGCACTCCCCCCACACAATGCATTGTAGACCTGATTGAAATAGTCCTCAAGTTTAATTACTTCATGTTTGGATCGGATTTCTACTTACAGATCTCAGGGACCAGCATGGGATCTAAGATGGCCCCGAGCTTCGCCTCCTTGTACTGCGGCCTCTTCGAACAGCAACACATCTGGGATGAATGCAACCCTCATCTTCAACACATCACTAACTGGAAACGCTACATCGACGACGTGTTCTTTATTTGGCAAGGTACAGAGAGTCAGCTCAAAACATTCCACGAATACATAAATTCATGTAATACACACTTAAGATTCACCATGGAATACAACAAACATCAAATGAGCTTTTTAGACATACTGGTGTATAGGAATGGAGAACACCTAGGTACCACTCTTTACCGTAAGCCAACAGACAAAAACTCCATCCTACACGGCCTTTCATATCATCCCGTTCCACTGAAAAAAAGTTTACCCATTTCACAGTTCAGCCGCATCAGACGGCTCTGCAGCAAAGACGAGGACTTTCAGAAGGAAGCCCAGGACCTGGAGACCCGGTTTGGAGACAGACAATACAAGCCTGAGTGGATCACAAGCGCTAGGAGGCGCTTCAACGGTATGTCCCAAACAGACTGCCTACACACCACAAGACACAAAGCCACAGATGCCCGCGTAAACTGCATAGTACAGTATTCACCGCTCAGTCATGAGTTCCAGTCAATTATACAGAAGCATTGGCATATAGTCACATCTGACCCTTCTCTAAGCTGTTTCACATCACCCCCAAGGGTGGTATTCAAAAGACCACCCAATCTGAGGAACCTACTGGTGAGAGCCCACCACCCTCCCCAACCAGAACATTTTCTGCGGCAGATTCCCCAAGGCAATTACAAATGTGGCCAGTGTGCTCAATGCAATTTCACTATCAAGACTAAGACCTTTCATCACCCCCTCACAGGGAAACAGTTGCGCATTAAAGGTGTGATTACTTGTAACACTAACAATGTCATTTACATGCTCAGGTGTCCCTGTGGGCTGGCCTACATTGGAAAAACAACCAGGAGCTTGAAAACCAGGATAGCTGAACATCGGTCGAATATCCGCAACCACAACGAGAAGAGTCCGGTGGCGCTTCACTTCACAGCTGCCTCACACAACGTCTCAACTCTCAGGTACATAGGCATTGAACATGTCAAGTGCCCAAGTCGTGGAGGGGATGTGAATTCCCTTCTACTAAAGAGAGAAGCATTCTGGATATACACATTGGGGACCCTGTCTCCTAGAGGGTTAAATGAAGACTTTGACCTGAGACCTTTCCTGTGAATCCAAGTTTACTAGCTCCTGGTGTTTAGATCTAGCGCCAACATGTGACTCTAGAGGTGGGGTCCCTCAGCGCCAACCTGTGACTCTAGATTTAATATCCCTCAGCGCCAACCTGTGACTCCAGACATAGTATCCCTCAGCGCCCACCTGTGACTCTAGATGCGCGGCCTCCCAGCGCCAACCTATGACTCTAGATGTGGTGTCTCCTGCCGCCAACCTGTGACTCTAGAGAGGGAACCTTTCCTCCACTGCTGCGGCCCTCCTGTTTGCATTTGTGATGTGGTGTCTCCTGAAACTGTGTGCAATAGGACTTCTCTTCACATGCCCCCTCGATGGACTTAATATTATCACTTGTGCCAATACTTTTTGACTACTTCTGACTAATCTTGCCAACATGTGTATATAATGGGGAATGGTACTTCAAGCATACTTGCCTTTTTTTGTATTTATTTATTATTTTTTACTTTTTTTCACAATCTAGCATTCCTTATGGGTTTTCCTGTTGTATATGAACATATGTATATAGTGTCACCTGTGTGTGTAGGGGAGTGTCATTTGTAAAATATGTGTGATGTCATCAGCTCTGTGAGCTATGAGTGGTGGGACTTGGGAGCCAATTTATTCACAGTAATTGTTAACACCTGCAATGGGATCATGTGATCACCTGGAATTTGTATATATGTGGTGTACTGCCTATGTATTGTCACGTCTGAAGAAGGGGTAAAACCCGAAACGTCACGGAAAATAAATCATTGGGAGCATACAAAATCCTGGTCTTGCAGCGGACTTTTTTTCTCTGAATTATCTAGTCCAAACAATGGACCATGTGCAGTTTCAAGGCTGATGTGTGTCAAGTTTCCTCCAGTATTTTTCACAGGGCAATGTATTCATCATTCTGCGAGTATGGATCAAAAGTGTAATACATTTGTAACTCAAATGTCCCCATGAAATCAGTGGTCCATGACCATGTTTCACAGAAGGGTATGGTGTAACTTTCATCACAGGCTCCATTGACTGTTCTCTAAATGGTACTGTTAATAGTGGCCTAAAAAAGTTCCATATTGATCTCATTTTTCCAAATGACTTTGTCACAGGCATTTTGATGCTTCTCACTGTGCTATTTGGTGTATCATATGCAAAATAACATGTTTGCATTTTTGTGGTAATGGCTTTCTCCTGGCAACCCCCAACAGCCCATCTTTCCTCAAGTGCCTCTTTCCTGTACAGTTTAAAACATTTTTTCATGTTGTCCTATATTTCACCTGAAGTTATTTTTTGGTTGTCCTATGCCTCCTGAACAATTTCCCTTGCAATGATCATTGCAATGCAATGATTCCCTTGCCCATTGGCTTGATTCCAACCAAACTCCTCATATTGCATTTCTGAATTGAAATTCCAACGGTGCCAACATGACAATATTTCGACACAGAACGCCAAATCAACCCGTCATTGGCTTCAGAAAGAATAAAATGAAGGTTTTTGAGCGACCATCTCACTCTCCTGATCTCAACATCATTGAGCTACTATGGGGAAACCTCAAATGTGAGGTTCCAGCAAGACACCCAAAGATATTATAGGAAACAACCATTCTGCCAGGAAGAATGTGCTGTTTTGTCATCTGAGAACATTAAGAGACTTATCCACAACTACCACAAACAATTTAGAGCGGTCCCTGATGTTAAACAGGGCCATATTCAGCATCAGAAACTAGGGTATGTAAACTTTTGAACAGGGTCATTTGGGTAGTTTGGGTTGTGATCATGCTTTTGAAAGAGTAAACACAGAATATTGCTAATAAATATCTTAAACTAGTCACTAGCAATGAGTGAAAAAAAAGGTTTTGTGTAATCCTTCATATTTTGTGAGAAATCGCGAAGAAAGCGTTTATTCTGCTGGGGTATGTAAACATATGAGCACAACTGTATGTATGTCCCAAGTACTCCTCCATCCTGGTCTTGGGTGACTTCAACATTCATGTTGAATCTCATAATTGTAACTTTGACATTCAATTCTTAAATGTTTTAACCCTCTGAGGTCTAAGGCCTTTCAGAGGCTTTTAGGCTGCTTGCACCACCCTGACATTTTCAAGTATTTTCAGCTAACAGTAAGCATCTATGCAAAAGTGGAATATATGGTTGTATTGTGAAAAGCCTGACAAGAAATAATCTGAAAAAAAAATTGGATGTCATACAAACATGTTTTATTTAAATTGAGTATAAACACAACTGTACAAAAAAACAGGGTTCAGACGTCTTCAAAAAGTTCAAGAAAACACACAATAAATATATCTAGCCAAGACTTTTGAAGTTTGAATCTTGTAAACAAATGTGTTGGCAGCATAAAAGTGAAAAGGGCATTTAGAAATGTTTTGTTGTTTTCATACAAAATGCAAAAAAGAATGACTATGTCACTGCCACTGCCTGTCTCATTTGAATACTAATGAGATAGGTGTGAAAAACCTCTAATGGCCCACACCCCCCTGTCAATCCCCATGTGCTCTGATAGCCCCAACCCCCCTGTCACTCTACGTCTGCTGTGTTTACCCTACCTGAAAGGGGCGTGTTGTCACCTCTGAATAGCCACTCAAGCACTGGTACTTTACATGTGAATAGCTATAGGTGTGGCTGCTACAGGCAGAGAGTACAGAATATGCGAAGATTTATTTTCACTTTCTTTAAATTGGGCCAGCTATATAATTTATTTAATATACAGTGAGTCCAATATGTATTTGATCCCTTGCTGATTTTGTTGGTTTGCCTACTAACAAAGACATGATCAGTCAATAAATGTTACGATAATATGTATTCTAATATGGAGAGACAGAATATCAAAAAGAAAATCCAGAAATTAACTGAAGAGAATATATATTAATTTATTTCCATTTCATCGAGCAAAATAAGTATTTGATCCCCTGCCAACTGATTACAGTTCCGGGCCCACAGACCAGATGGGCCCTTCCGATCAACTTGTAATCTGAATTAAAGACACCTGTACAAACTAACATGCATAAAAGACACATTGAATCAGCAGAATCAGTCCATAGTATGAGTGAATCAGTCACACTCCAACCTCACCAGCATGGGAAAGACCAAAGAGTGGTCAAATGATATCAGGGACACGCTTTTAGACCTGAACAAAGATTAAATGGACTGCAAAGCCACAAGAAAGAGACTGGGTATTAATGACCCAGCTGTTGATGCATTTCTTCCAAAATGTGAGGAATACAAAATGACTATCCATCAGCCTGTCTGGGGTTCTATACAAGATTTGACCTTTTGTAGGGATTTTATAATCATGAGAACAGAAAGAAATCACCCTAGAGCTGTACGGGATGAACTAATGATATCAAAGCTACTGGGACCAAAATCACTGATAAAACTACTGGTAGCACTTAGCGCCACAGAGGTTTAAAATCCTGTAGTGCACACATGGTACCTCTACTTCAGAAGGAACCTGTGCAGTCCCACTTGAGGTTTGCCAACAGACATCAGACGGGTTTAGGATATGATAAGGAGGTGCTGTAGTCAGATGAAACCAAAATCAAGCTGTTTGGCATTATCACAATTCAATGTGTTTTGAGAGAGAGTACTGCTGTCTATGATCCCAAGAACACCCTCCTCACCATCATGCATGAAAGTGGTATCATTATGGTTTGAGGGTGTTTGTCTGGCCAAGGCACAGGACAACTTCGCATCGTCAATGAATGGATGGAGGGAGACATGTAATGTGTAATCCTGAGTGCAAACGTCCTTCCCTCCAACACTACACTGAAGGGTGGGCCATTTTTGGATCTCCCAACATGACAATAATACACAACATACAGTCAATGCAACAAAGGAGTGGCTCAATATGAAGACATATTAACCCTCAAGCGACCGGCCTGTTTTTGCGACTAATCTGACCGAGCGGGGTCATTTATGACCCCAAGGAGTTTATATAGAAATACCACTATATAAATTATTTTTTGGGGTTCATTCAAATTTATTTACATCTTGCACATACTTGTCCCTCATCTAAAGCAAAAAAATGTGAATTTGAACATTTTGTTGTTTTGCTAAAAAAATGTCGAACTTACATACGTATATACTAATTATGATGTATGCCCTCATTTGCATATGTAAACATCAAAATACAAAAAACATCCAATATTTTTTTTTCTTCTCTCATCATCAGTAATCAACTGAGAAAGTTTCATGGTGATATCTATCATTTACATTTTTTAGCCTATTCACTTGTAGTAGTCTTACCACAATAATACAGTATATTTATGCTAATTATGGAAATTGCTCAAAGTGAAACTTTGGGAAACCAAGCTAAATTCTATCCATTAGGCCCATAGATTATATTTCTGCAATAAAACTTTAGGGTACTCAACATTTCTGGGTTCATGAAATTACAAGATCAGAGAATATGGTAATTTACATAGACAAAACCATGTCTCAAACATATAACCTCATGCACACTAAAATTTTCTCTGAAAAATTTTCTGGGCATTGTAGCTGTGAAAAGGTGTCTTCCATGTGTATTAGAGCAAAGAAATAATTCAACTGATGCTTCAGCCTTTGTATAGCCATATAATAAGGAAAATTCTAAAAACGCCATTGATTTCTACACTGATGACTTGTTTCCTCCCTCTTTGTTCATCAGGATGACTTCCATTTCATATTCTCATCATGTGTCTAGGACCACTGTACCATGATATCAACAAATATGGAGAAATAACAGCGGAAATGCTACCTGGGTGCCCTCACAATATGCTTTGTTGGCTATCGAAGGGGTACCCTATACATTTATATAATATATTACATTTTAATACTATAAATGTTTATATTATGAATATTTTAGGTCTGCTGACCATGGCCTGCCCCAAGACACAAAATACAAAAACCAGAGTTTGAAAATTACAACAACAATGGACATTATAATGTTGAGTATCTCATGGATCCTTTCGGGGTCATAAATGACCCCAGAGGTGTTTTGATTATAAATCCCATATAGATGGTCCAAATCTCACAAAAATCATTCACACCATGCACAACATATGTATTGACAAACTCCTAGAAGGAATGGTTTTTCTGATGAAAATTGCAGAAATGGTGTATGAAAATATGTGCCCGGGGTCATAAATGACCCCAGTCGGTCGCTTTAGGGTTAAAGTTGTGAAGTGGCCTAGACAGTCTCCAAATACTAACCCTATAGTAATTCTATGGAGAGAACTGAACCTCCCATTTGCCAAGCTACAGCCACAAACTATTCATGTTTTAGAGATAATGTGCAAAGAAAAATGGGCAAAAAATATTTTCTACTATATGCACAAACATTGTCATTAACTAAAAGAAGCATCTAACCTCAGTGCTAGACAACTAGGGCTTTGCCACAAAGCACTTTATCCTCTTTAGCTAGAGGGGTCAAATACTTATTTGCCTAAATTAAATAAAAATAAATTAAAATATATTATTTTAAGTTATTTTCTGGAATTTCTTTTTGATATTCTGTCTCTCCATGTTTGAATACATATTATCATAAATGTATAGACTGATCATGTATTTATTAGTGGGCAAACCGGCAAAATCAGCAAGGGATCAAATACATATTGGACTCACTGTATATTTGAAATCTGGAAGGTCTGAGGTTTCTAATGGTGTAACTTATGTGTTTCAATGACAAAAACTCACATAGTTACAGATTTGTTTTTAGAGACATGTCAAATTGCCCTCTCAAGGGCACTTAGACCTCAATGGGTTAAACTGCTTTGACTTTACCCAGCACATACTTACATTTCCCTACACACTCTAAAGGTCACACACTGGATCTTGTGTGCTCCAGTGGTACATCACCATATAACATTGTGCCTAAAAATCTGTCAATCTCTGATCACATAGCTGTTCTTTTCCATCTTGCTATCCCTGTTCCCCAGCACCACCGCCGCCCCCTTCGCTCCATCACATACCGTAATACTAAAAACATCAACATAATGGAGTTAACAGAGCTTTTACAATCTCAGCTGTCAGTGTTACCTCCCAGTCTGTGCTCTGATGATCTTGTGTCATCATATAACTCTAACCTCTCCTCTACACTTGACAAACTTGCCCCCCTGAAAACGTGTGTTGTCTCATTTTCTCACTCAGCTCCTTGGTTTAATTCTGAGCTTAGGGAAATGAAGGCAGCTGGCCGTAGGCTCGAACGTCTCAGTAAAAAGACTGGGCTTACTGTTCATGCGCTTGCTTTTAAGGACCATGTCCTAGCATACAAGGAAGCCCTAAACAAGGCCAAGTCCTCGTATTACAGCTCTATTATCAGTACAGGCCAGGGCAATCCCAGAGCACTCTTCTCCACTGTTAGCAATATTCTCAAACCATCTCAACCCTTCCCACTTACCCCTTCAACTGATCTCTGCTGTGAGTTCTTGAACTATTTTAATAACAAAATCAACACCATTTACAGTCAACTACAGTCTCTCCCCTCCCCCACTCTAAATGACAGCCCTTCTCTTCAGACACCTCCTCAACTATTTTCCTCCTTCTCTCCCGTTAATATTGAAACTGTCTGTGATCTTGCCACGAAGGCCAGGCCTACCACCTGTCTCCTGGACCCTATGCCCTCCTCTCTTGTCAAGGCCTGTCTACCAGTTCTCAGTCCCCTCCTTACTAACATGATTAACACCTCTCTCCTGACAGGCATAGTTCCAAACTCCCTAAAGATTGCAGCCATCACGCCTGTCCTCAAAAAAGCTGGAGCTGCAGCGGATGATTTTAAAAACTACCGTCCCATCTCAAACCTTCCCTTCATCTCCAAGCTGCTCGAGCGTACTGTGGCCTTACAGCTTCAAGATCACATGGCATCGTTTAGCCTATGGGAGGAAATGCAGTCTGGGTTCAGGGCTAAGCATAGCACAGAAACTGCACTAGTCAAGGTCGTAAACGACCTTTTGTTAGCTGCGGATTCAGGCCATTTCAGTATCCTCCTGCTACTTGATTTAACAGCTGCTTTTGACACAGTCTGCCACAACGTCCTTCTCACAAGGCTGGAAACCCTATTGGGCATCACTGGTACTGCACTCTCCTGGTTCAGGTCCTATCTAACTGGAAGAGAGCAGTTTGTCTCTATTGGTGATTTCCGGTCTCCAAATTCACTCCTCACACATGGTGTTCCACAAGGCTCAGTTCTAGGCCCCCTACTCTTCATCATTTATATTCTTCCCCTTGGTAACATTCTCCGAAAACATGGCCTAAACTTCCATTGTTATGCAGATGACACCCAAATTTACATTCACACCAAACCCTCCCATCCACTCCCCCTTGCTAACTTAACAACCTGCCTAAATGAAATGCTGAGACCCTCATTCACGCTTTCGTAACCTCCAGATTAGATTATTGCAATGCCCTTCTCACTGGTCTCCCTACTAAATTGATTAACCGTCTACAATACATTCAGAACTCAGCAGCTAGATTACTCACACAGACCCTGGCATCACATTACCCCTATCCTCTATCAATTACACTGGCTTCCTATCCATTCACGTATCCATTTCAAAATTCTCCTCCTCGTATACAAGGCCCAGCACAACCTTGCACCCTCCTACATCACAAGTCTCCTCACCCCATACAATCCCACCCGCACACTACACTCCACTGACTCACTCCTCCTTACAGTTCCCTCCACACACCTGCGCACCATGGGCGACAGGGCATTTAGTGTTGTTGGCCCCAAACTTTGGAATTCACTCCCACTGTCACTTCGTCAGTGTTCTACACTATCTACTTTTAAATCCAAGCTGAAGACACACCTTTTCATTTCTGCTTTTCCACTTCATTGACCGGCACTTCCACTTTATTTTAATTATCAGTTTATTTTAAATTTTACATATTATTATTTTTCCCCTCATTTTATTTTATTTTCAAATGCATTCTACTTCTTTTTCTTATTTGAAAACATTTATCTTTATTGTACTTTTATTTCTATTTTATTTTTGCATTTTAATTACTCTATTTAATTACTGCATTTTTGCATTTTAATTCACTAAAGCCTTGTTGTACTTTCCCTACTGTTATGTATTTGTTTTGATTGTAAAGTGTCCTTGGGTATTTTTAAAGGCGCTCAAAAATAAAATGTGTTATTATTATTATTATTAAGGAAACAATTTAACCAATACTCATGAAATACCCAAAATTATTCTCGCGTACCCCCTGCCATCACCTTGCGTACCCCCTGGGGGTACACGTACCATAGTGTGGGAAACACTGCCCTACATCACTTGGGATGGGAGGTCTTTATTATTAGCTCAATAAATATCTAACTATACTGTAGCTACACATGCAGTGTAGAGTGGGTTGAGCACATCAAAAAGAGTTCTTTTAGGAAAGTTTGATCAATGATATTAATATTTTGTGTGTGCATGTTCCTGTGTGTGTGTGTGTGTGTGTGTGTGTGTGTGTGTGTGTGTGTGTGTGTGTGTGTGTGTGTGTGTGTGTGTGTGTGTGTGTGTGTGTGTGTGCGTGCGTGCGTGTGTGTGTGGAGCGCTTCAGGGTTACCTGTGCGCACCTGTAAACATCAAGCCAGCACCCGTTGTGACTGCCATCGTAAATGTAGTGGAAAAGGCCTTTGATATGGCTGTGTGTGTGTGTGTGTGTGTGTGTGTGTGTGTGTCTGTGTGTGTGTGTGTGTGTGTGTGTGTGTGTGTGTGTGTGTGTGTGTGTGTGTGTGTGTGTGTGTGTGTGTGTGTGTGTGTGTGTGTGTCTGTGTGTGTGTGTGTGTGTGTAAGTGTGTGTGTGTGTGTGTGTGTGTGGTGTGTGTGTGTGTGTAAGTGTGTGTGTGTGTGTGTGTGTGTGTGTGTTTGTGTTTGTGTGTGTGTTTGTGTGTGTGTGTGTGGTGAAGACTCACAGTGTATGCTCTGGATGATCTGGATGTGTGTCTCTGCTACAAGATAAAGAAAAACAATAAATATCAAATGGTGATGTCTTGTCTCAGATATATAATAGAAAATGTCTGTTATGATTCCTAATTTTGTCGAACCTGCTGCAGATACCGTGACTATTTCCTGCTCGAAGACTGAATCGAATTTCTCCTCCAGCTGCATCTTCAGTGACGGCACAAGAACTGTTTCGGATGGGCCAGACCATTTTTGAATGGCACTTCAGACATTGTCACATAGCCTACCATTACAACATAATGTCACAGAATCCATGGAAACCTAGGAACAAACCAGTCACCTTATAGACAGTGTTGTGGCTAGGGAAACACATGCATGAAGGGCAATGGATGCATAAAAAGCAAGCATAAATGTGTACACCAGCATTTTCTGTGAGGAAATGCAATCTAGTTATTATGATAACTAGTCCCTACAGTTCATTTTATGAAACGTTATGAAGAAAGACCTGGGCAAATAAAGCCCATTCCATTCAGTAGGCTGATCATTTCTCATGAAGTAGGCCCTAGGCTAATTGAATGTTCAGTTGTTTAACCTCTCACATGAAAGTAGGCCTATATGGCCCAATCAGGTTTTTTGACCCTACCACGAAAATCATGATCATTGCACAAATAAAGAATGGTCTAATATTTCCAATCACTTTTAAAATCTAACCGTGCTCCATTTGTGCAAAACGAAATATTGACTCATAAAACAACAGGCCTACAGTCCAGAAACTCAAGACTGAGAAACGAGTGAGCAGGCACAGTGGGGGTTTGGGGGGAAGGTGATATTGGTAAGCAAGAATTATGTGTAACCAAGCCATTGGGGGTCTCCCCGACGAGTTTTTTTTTCGTATTGCATCCATCACGCACTTGAAAATACAATCCAAATGTTTGTGTTGTTAGCCTAATATCGCAGCAAACACGAATAGGCTACTGTAGCGACCAAGGATCACTGAACAAGTTAACAACCACCTACGTTAATCCGTGGTTGACAACTGTGTCAATTATAGGGGACCAATATCCCGGTGTCCTTACCTTGCGTTGTCTTGACCGCAGAATGTATCCCAGAATGTATCCCAACCTCTGACTGTAATCCACGCGTTTCCACAATCATAGTCCCAAATTCCAAGGTGTAATCCACATATAGTAATAGCAAGAAAGGCTATTGTGCAATTTAGCTATCCCACTCAGCGCACTTGTGTGACTCGTGTTATCCGATATAGTGGGATCGTAATAGGCTCAGTCATTTCAAATTGATGTTAAAGTTTGGTTTTCACTTCCAAGTTGAAGTTTAGGGTCTATAGAACAATTTGAGTTCGAGTGTCAAACACATAGATAACAAAATGGCCTGCGGGGCGCGCTCTAAAATATATAAACTGCTATAACTTTTGATTAGTTAAACCAAATTTAACATATGAGGTATGTATGGATTCAGCATGAAGAGGAGAAACCGGTGGGCTAAATAGTTGGTTACCAGAGAAATGCCCTCCAAGTTGCAATGAGACATAATTTATTGTTACAATTCATTGTAATAAACCCTGGGTTATCACTTAACTTGATTTGTTCAGAATATCCCTGAAGCACACAGATACTTAGGATACATATACACAAATATAGCTGCATAAAGCCTATGTGATATTTAGGACCCAACTTGCAACTTTGAGTTTATGAATTTAGGATCATGAGTACCAGCTTTTTTTCAATCAAGCCATCATTTTATTCACAACTTCAACACTTAATATCTAGTAATAATAGTAATAATAATGATGATGATGATGATGATGATGATGATAAATACTATGGGGAACATCATTTTTTCTTGCATTCAAAAAGTAAACAGAAGACCATAGGGCTAACATGTATTCCAATACTCCACTCTACAATAACTATGACAGAGAACAGATACAAAAACAGTCAGTGGTCAGTCTTAGAAATTGCATGTGCACTTGCACAGACGTGTGCACTTTAACTCTGCCTTCATGCACTTGCACCGAGATCTGGCAGGTCTATTTGTACAGTACTAGTACAGCTGCACTTCACCTCTAGTTGGAAAACATCTTTGGCAAATGCATTGCTTTGGTAGTGTACAGTAGTCCAAATCTGGGAACTGTTCATTTGTTACCAGATTGTAACATTTGTTACCGCAGATCATTTTGTTATCTGTGTGTTTGACACTCGAACCCAAATTGTTCTATAGACCCTAAACTTCAACTTGGGAGTGAAAACCAAACTTTAACACAAATTTGAAATGACTGAGAAAAAATGCACATGCCTACGACCCCACTAATAGGCATTACATTGTTCATTCGTTTCTTCTTGTGTTTGTCCACATCCAAAACAGTTCCGTGTCGGGGAAAGGCGTGTTATTGAACAATCAACGTTTGCCCAGTGCTTGTTACAGCACGTGGATTAATGCTTCACAGACGTTTTTGAAAACACAATTGCACCTTGCTGTCTGTGCGATGTCAACTGGCCTGGGACAGTTTGGTGGTTTGGCAGTACAGAGAGTAATGTGTCGTCTTCAAAATTAACTTGTAGGCCTATTATAAAAGCAACTGTCTTGAGCCAAAAATGTAGAGCGTACTGTGGGCTAAACTGGCGTCTGCGCAACATCCTGTGAGATTATGTCGCTTGATTTTCAGTGTGTATTTGCGCTGATTTGAGGCTTGAACCAATTGGAAGGGGGGCCCCCCTCCAGATGGGGGTACTTTGACTGACTAAATTGTCGTTGCGCTGTTTGGCAATTGACATTTTCACGCTGTCGCTGATGCAAACCTATTGGGAGGGGGGGGCCCTCGAGCAGGGGGTATTAGAGAGGCGCTGTTGCTTCCCTCGCAGCAGAGCCCTTCATACAGATGACAGTGCCTTATTGTAAAGCTATTTAAAATCGTCATTGCTGGTATATAACCTGTCGTCCTTGAAGGCCCCACCTACTTGGGGGCCCTAGGCAACTGCCTACATTGCTTACCTTAACCCTATCCAGACCGGGCTTTTTTGGCATTCCTGGGACTGGGGGGGAGGGCTCTTTTGACCCCCCCCCTCATAACTTAGGAACCGAGTGACATATGACCACCAAACTTGGAGGGGGTGATCTTCAGCCAAAGATCTATGAATGACATCAGTTTGGTGTCATTATTGGATATTATGACGTCATTATGACGTCATTTCCTGATTTTATTGCCCAAAATGTCACCTTAATGTACTTTCCATCTAACTTGGATAATGCACATCAATTTTGGTTATTATGTGCATCAGACCATTTCAAATGTTCACAAGGGTGTCTGATGCTAATGAAAATATAAAAAAATGTGAAAAGTGATGATGATGAGACTTTGATCAGTGATTTTTGGTCAGGCGTACCTGTCAGAAAACGGTTGCCTTGGCAACAACAAAAATTATAACCCTAATCTTTTGGTATCACATTGTAGCCAACTTCATTCAAGGAAAAGTCACCAAGTTTCGTAGTCATAGCTTAAGTCATTCAGGAGTTTTACGACATCAAAGCTGATGCGGGCAGTTTTAGCCCCCCCCCCCCCCCCCCCCCCCCCCCCCCCCCCCCCGGTTAGGGTTAACGCAACGGGCCTGGTTGCAAATGTGCATTGTTGTGTATTGTGTAAAATGAGACTAAATCCTGTACGGAATGTCTGTCTGTGGTTGTGAAGGGGAGTTCCTCTGGCCAACAGCATTAGAGCCATGCTTGTGCCACAGCTCATCATAACTACTATCTCACTGCATAACCAGAAACCTGCTGCAGATTGTCTTCTCCTCTGGTCAGTTCTCACCTTGAGAGTCTCCACAGCCTTCCTCAGCTCCTGCAGCTCCTTCTCCTTCGACTGAATTATCTGCTGGCATCTCCTCTGGCTCTGCCCCAACCCCTCCTGCACCATCAATCAAAGCATCAAATCAAAGCAACAGATTTTTTCTTTAAAAGGGCCGTGAAGGATAGATAGGAAATGACTGGGGAGAGCGAGACGGGGACGGATCGGCAAATGACCCGGGCCAGAATGTAACCTGGGTCAGCAGCATAGCAGTCTACCGTTACAGCCATGGCAGGGACAAAGTAAAAAAAAAAATGTTTTAAATATATTTTTAGGGGCTTCTTATGCCGTTATTGACAGGACAGTATGAGATGCTGACAGGAAGCAAGTGGGAGAGAGATGGGGAAGGATTGGGTAATGACCCCGTCCGGATTTGAACCGGGGTCCCCATGGGCATGAAAGCCCAAATATGGGGGGCTTAGCGCATTGCGGCACAGCGCTCCCAAAAGTAACAGATCTTTTGTTCATATTTATTTCTGAGGGTGCATCGAGTGAAATGAAATGATTAGTTCTTCACAAAAAGCAGCTGACACAACGTGACCTCAGATAGACTTTAAACATGAGACAGACTGGCAGAACCTGTATGACAGGTAGGCTACTTGGCCTGTCAATGTTTCACAGTTGATACAATGTTGGACATTGGACCTTTTATCTAAGTAATATACCCTGGTCTGCCTCCTACGTGTGGCAAAGACATTCAAATAATGCATCTTTACGTAGGCCTAGGTGATATAAAGCATTATATAAAATATGCATACCCAAATATGCTCAACATACTTGTAATCCCACATACGTCTCACCTTTTTCTGACTCCACTCTGCCGTAGCCGTGATCGTATCGTGGCCTTTATGATCGTCCATCGTACACAGATAGCAGATGCAACTCTGGTCAGTGCGACAGAATATTTCAAAAACCTTCTGATGACGATGACAGATCCTCTCCTGTAGCTGACCCGTGGCATCAACCATGTTGTGATTTCTACCTGGATGAACTGCATCATGAACTTTCAAATGAGTGTCACAGTATGATACCACACACTCCAGACAGGACTTGACAGCTTTGAGTTTTCTCCCGGTGCAGACGTCACAGGCCACATCTCCAGGTCCAACAGCACATTCAAGAACAGCTACAGTTTGTATTCTGCTCTTCCTCATTTGATCCACAAGCTCAGCAATAATAATATTCTTGCTTAAAACAGGTCTTGGTGTGAAAGTCTTTCTGCACTGAGGACAGCTGTAAACTCCCTTCACATCTTCCTCATTCCAGCAGTCCTCAATACAACCTAAACAGTAGTTGTGTCCACAGTTAAGACCCACCGGATCCTTTAGAAAGTCCAAACAAATAGGACACATAAAAATGTCCTCATTACTTCCCATTGCTGCAGCCATTTTGTAAAGTATTCAGCGATAAGTGGACTAAGACGACAACACAGCTCCTGAGGTGCAGCTCAGTAGGATTTGTTTACCTGTGGTGCTCCAGACTTCCTGGATGGGGAGTGGCGTGTTGTATTCATGGAGTACTGCTGCCCTCTACTGGCCAGGTGTAATAACAGCAGCAGCAGCAGCTTGGATGGAACTTCAGGGTTGGGAAAGTTCCTTTTCTACTACAGTAGTGCTTGTCGACGGGGGCAGTACAGCCCCCCAGGGGGCGTTGGGGAGCACTTGGGGGGCGTTGAGAAGGATACAGCTGAGGGGGGGTTGCTAAGTTAGCATTGGGGGGCATTAGTAGTCCATTTAATTTACTTAATCTAATGGGGACCATGTGTAATAACAGCAGTAACAGCAGCAGCTTGGATGCTGGTCTTCCCCCAGAACGTCAGTGTTGGGAAAGTTCATTATCTACCACAAGAACTATAGTTCACAGTATATCACACATTTCAAAATTAACCAATAGTTCATAGTTTATAATAGTTCATAGTACTACTAGTTTGTTCATTGCTCAAAAAGCCGTCTGCCCAAAACTGCTTCCTGTGTAGCCTAGTTCCTGTTAAGTTCCACATTTTCAAGTGTTTCTCGCCAATTTCAATTCTCTTCCATCCATATATTGTCAACCTTGAGCCTTGGACATTATTTGTCTGTACGTTATTCTTTGTTTCATGTTAGTTTTGGTTAGTAAGTGAAATTAGGGGTGCATGGATATTTGGTTATTTATTTCGATTTATTTGGTTCAAGAAGTGATGTTTACTTACCTGCATGGTTGACTAGTCAGGACTTGCTAGCTTTGCTAGGTCTCGTATTGTGTAGGCTGAAAATAGATCGCCTGACTGTGTTTTAGGCTATGTGTAGGCCTAAATGACTTAGTAAGTGAAATGAATGTATGTGTATTTCTTATTTTATTGACAGTTTTTGTGAAAGTGAAAAGTGCAAGTGGGTGAGTAAGGAAGTGAAAGAAAGAGAATATTAGAACAAAACCACACTCCAGCTTGCCTGCTCTTAAAACTCACCGGATTCTGGAGAAACGCTATAAAGGACTTAGAAAAAGCACAACAAAATGCCTCCTCTTAATGTATATTCTCTACAAGTCTTCTGTTGTCCAGTCTTGCACTTTAAATGTCTGTATGACTACTGTCTATGTCCATACTGTCTTATGTCCATATGAGTACTGTCTATGTCTATACTGTCTATGTCCTTACCTAGATTAGTCTATGTCTGCATGGGAAAGCAAGAAACGTAATTTCAAATTCTTTGTATGACCAGTGCATGTAAAGAAATTGACAATAAACCCAACTTGACTTGACTTGACTTGACTTGAAGGTCCAAACAAATAGGACATCTGAAAATACCCTTGTTACTTGCAATCTCTTCAGCCATGTTTTTAAAAGTCTAGTCCTCAGAGATAAGTGAGCTACAACTATCCTTGTTACTTGCAATCTCTTCAGCCATGTTTTTAAAGTCTACTCTTCAGCCATGTTTTTAAAGTCTACTCTTCAGCCATGTTTTTAAAGTCTACTCTTCAGCCATGTTTTTAAAGTCTACTCTTCAGAGATAAGTGAGCTACAACTATCCTTGTTACTTGCAATCTCTTCAGCCATGTTTTAAAAGTCTACTCTTCAGCCATGTTTTCAAAGTCTACTCTTCAGAGATAAGTGAGCTACAACAACAGCTCATCATGCACAGCTGAATATCTGTTCTGTTAGGCTGTGAGCCAAGAACCCAAAAAGGGTCGGTACCATTTGGAGGGGGCAAATTCTCTCTATATTTATCTGAATTCTATTACTTTTTTATGTGACTACAGTAAGTACAGAATGTAAGGCATTCCAGGGAAAGAAGCTGTAGTTACAAAATATGTAGTAACTTCAGTTACAATAGGTTTTATTGTAACCTGGATTTTAATGCTGTTCAGTGTGGTGGGTCACAAAGAGGTTATTCCGGAACCTGCTACTTTTTAGTCTCCATGCCGCCGAAACATCTTACTGCAGCAGGGGTCGCCGGCGACCCTATTCACTTGCTGAAAATGCTTAACTACATCATAACAACATTACTATGACATTACAGAGAGCCATAGTGCTGCGCTAAGGGGTTAAGCTATTTCGGTGAGAGTAACTTACAGTTTTTCTCGATTGCTTACACACAATTTTCGGAATCAGTTCTCGAATTCTCAAAACTCTACACACAAATCGCCAAACCTCACACACAACGAGCAAAACTCTTCACTACCTCTGAAAAATGCACGTCTTGTCTCGAAACAATGTACTCTTTTCTAAAAAGAACACCACTAAATGTTGATGGGTAACCAGGGTAACCAGCTAAACACCACTACATGTTGATGGGTAACCAGGGTAACCAGCTGAACACCTCTTAATGATGATGGTCCTCAGTAGGTTGCTCCATTTATTCCCATTCAAAATGTTTTTCCATGGACCGTAAGTATAGAAGGGCATAACTGAAGTGCCCCATGGAATAAGTGTAAGACTAAGTTGACATTAATCTCCAACCTTCAACCTTAACAATATTTCCAATATCTCACATTATATGTATTTCACAAATCAAATTGTAACCGTACACACCTGATGAAAACCCAGACACACACAAGGCTCTTTGTTGACGTTTTTAATACTTAAAATCAGTCATAGTAACACTTATACAGCTACGGTGACACACACACACGCGCGCGCGCACACACGCGCACGCACGCACGCACGCACACACACACACACACACACACACACATACACGCACGCACACACGCACACACACACACACTCACACACCATCAGTCGTGGTAACCAGGGCTCTAAATTAACTTTTTCCACCACCAGCCAATTTGGCTAGTGGACATTTTTTCTTACCAGCCAAACAGAAGTTCAACTAGCCATTTTTTTCAATCTCGCCAAAATAAACTATGTGTTAGGCTAGTTATTTTTTTTTTAATTATGGTAATTTTGTTCAACAATTACACTATATACACTATATACACTATATATAGGCCTGCATACTATAGGCCTATTATAGGGTGTATATTTTTTCATTGTTTTTTTATTTCTGCTTTATTTTTAACTTTCATTACTTAGGCCTAATCAATTTGATTAGTTTTTGTTCAATTCCTCTGAAAACAGCTGAATCACATCACACAAGCCACTCACATAACAGACCTTTAACATACAGTAACCAAGCACACAGCCAAACTCTCCAAAACCTCACATACGCACACCCCAAGGAAGGAGAAGTGATGAGAGGAAAAGGAGAGGAGAGAGGAGGAGCTCTTCTCTTATCTACCATGCGCAACAAAATGACAAGAAGCCTATAGTTTAACTAAAAGTAAATAGTATCACGGGAATCTTCGATTCCTTTGTTACTTCCACAGGTTCGTCGTTGGTTGCTTT